>NW_021940578.1:90307-173991 GCF_001715985.3 Manacus vitellinus | reverse complement strand
GCTGATGCCTTGTAGACTCCCAGGTCAGTCCTCTGGTGCCAAGTGTTGTCATATTATTTACCTGGAAGCAGGTAGAGGGACTACAGAGGGGTCTGAGACCCCCAGCTTTTTGCAGGTGGATGTGCAGATGTGACAAGGTACTGCTTCCAGTAAGTATTAGAGGATAAATGTGTCATGCAGTGCTTGTTTGGGTTTAAATCTGCATGCTTCTGTGTTGTCCCTTACTCTGCTGCACTTCCAGTGTACCTGCACGCCTTGCTGCTCGCTGTTCTCCCCCTTTCCTGTGCCCCCAGCTGTGGGACGTGGTCGTGTTTTGTTCTGCTCGCCCTCTCTCGTTGGTCCCCAGCCCCTCCCGGGTGATGTTTTGATGCAGACTCAGAGTTGTGACAGCACTTTAATTGTAGCATCACGTGTGCAGCAGGACAGATTACATGAGTGCCTCCAGCTCACAGCCTTTCGTTCTGGGCGGCTGGTTCGGCGGCGGAGGAGGTCGGTAGCCCAAACCTTGGGGATCTTAGGCATGCTGGAAGCACACACCTACTCTGCACCACGTTATTACAAAACTTGTTTTGCAGCGTGCTTCATCAGAAAGTGGGACTGGGAACAGGACTTCAAGAGACCTGTAGGTCACTCCCAGTTTAGATGTGGTAAATGTGGCTGATGTGAGACTTTCTGAAAGCTTCCAGTGAAGGAGATTGCTCACCTGTTCCAGTGACTCTTGAGGTTGTAGTTTTAATGAGAGAAAACTTGAGTCCGAACTATTACTGTACACGTACATACATACCATATATAGTACTGGAAGCACAGATACTGCATAATGTGGCATGAGGTGGTTTTTTCCTGTTTATAGCTCCTTTAGCACGTAGCCCTTGGAGGAGGGAATCTCCAGGAGCTGTGGGTAGTAGCTGTGTGCAGGTGAACAGCAGCACAGCATGTCCTCCTAGGCTGTTGCTCTTTGCATACATCCGTATTGGCACCCATGGGAAGCCCATTTCTGACCGGAGATGCTGAGGCTGACCTTAGGCAGCCAGCATTTTATACAAGTTACAAAATAGCACATGCGAGTGATGTCTTTAGCAGTGCGCCCTACCTCTAAAATATAGAAGTCCACATGGCATGTCTAAAATCTTCCTTTGTTTGCTGAAATAGCTGTTCCTGGATAGCATTAAAATCTCACCCTCTCTAAGACCTGAGGAAGAGAAGCCTGAAAAATAGGGCAGCAAGTGCTTTATTGAAGAAGTCAACCTGAACCACCCTCCTTCTCTTCTCTAGTAATGGCATGATAAAGAAAAGTAGAAAAGTGCCCTATTTTGAGGGAGCACTGACTGCTGGGGATGATAGAGAGGAACAGAGTAGTCCCAGATGGCATGGGAGTAATAGCAGCATTGGAAGAACTTTGGAAAAAGAGTTGCCAGTAAGAAATCATGCCCTGCTAGGTGGATTAATGGCTTAAAATCGCTGACAATGCTTGTATGTGCAGGATGATATGACTTCATTATTCCTGCCCATGCCCAGTAGTGTTCATCTCTGGTGTGAAAGCACGGACTTTCTTCAGCTACTGCTTCAGGCTCAGAGTGTACGCACAGTGCTTTCCTCATTTTATGCACAGTGCTTTCCTCATTTCATGCCTCGGTAGTTGTGGCATTTCTTGCTAATCAAAAGGCCTGGAAGTGACCTCCCTCATTAGCATAGATACACATCTGTCCTAGAATACAAAGTAAAAATTTTAAGTGCTTTCATTTGCTGGTAGAGATCATGATCTTTAACAACTTGCTGCTGAAGAGACGTTCTCGTAAGGTGCACTGAGGATGTTATGGCAGTTTAATTTCAGAAATAGGTGTTCCTGCAACACTGACATCTCAGAAATCAGTACTAAGCCAGATCAAATTGATACTGCGACGTGGAAGGTGTTCAGGGTTTGTACTGTATAGAAAAATTGAGCAAGATATTATAGACCAGTGACAGATGATTTGGAAAACAGGAACAGAGCAGTGGCACTCTGAGCGATGTGTCCTTACACTGCTTCCAACCCCACCCATAGCTTGCCCTGGATGAGAGAATATGGAGAGTCTTGCTTGCTCTGCAAAACAGAAAAATGTCTTTGTGCTGCATGTTATTTTTACAATGCTCAGCTGTCACACTTGTTCAGTTCAGTCTGTGTGGGCTCATGCAGTGAGTGATTTAAACACAAACAGTGCCGGTAAAGAAACGGCACATGATGAGAAGCCAGAGCCCTCAGTGTGGCTTCTTCCTGCTAGAGTATTTAAGCACAGTGCTTGGAACACGTGCAGGTGCAGATCTCACACACCACCGTTAGTTCAGTGGTTAGACTGTGGGGGAATAAGTATATGCTGGGCAGATGCACCCCCCGTGGAATGTGCAGGAAAGCGTGGACTCTCGTCCTTTAGTCCTTCCAGTCAGATACTGTCTGTCATTTTGGTTGTGTGGCATGGCAAAAAAACCCCAAACCTCCAGGTAAGAATGTGAAAAAAGAGCAAGTGGTATAGACACTGCTCGCTGCTAAGAAGTGCCAATTTCTTTTTCGTCTGTATTTTCAGCAGTATTTCCCCTGTAATAGTTCTAGCTGCACTGCCGAGTCACAAGTGGCACTTGCTGTTTGAAGCTTGCATGGCAAAGGGACAAAAGATCTTTTGGAATATGTACTTGTCCAGTACAGCAGAGTGCACAGATTAGAAAAGCAGCTCTCCATGCTGATTTCTTAAACTTGGCCTGTCAAGCAAAGGAGGACTTGTCACTCACTGCTGTGCTTTGGTATCCTCTTAGCTCCATGCCCTGGACCATGGTGGTGGTTTGGGTACCACACAAAGGAAGTGCAGGAACTGATGCTTGATGAACATGTGCTGAGCTGTGCCCACCTGTTGGGGACACTGCATGCATGTCAAAACCAGAAATTCTGGAGTCTTTGGAAGAGGCCTTTGGATTAGACGATGGGGAGGGCCGTGCAGAGGAGTGGGTTGTCATGGGGGGTGTAGGTGAAGCATTTGCAAGTGCTGTGTTTTAGTTCCCCTTTTAATAGAGGGTCTGTGCAGTCAGGAGCTGTTATCAGGCTGCACAAGGCATGTGCTTCTGCAACCCCTAGTGAAAACTTGTGTCATGTAAGTGGCTGGCATCTGTTTAGATTCTTACTGAGGAAATTCAGTGTTTATTGGAGGACACCAAGGGAGAAAATGGAGGTGTGACTTCCAGAATCTAGGAGCCCAAACTAACTACTTTGCTCACTGCATTTTCCATTCACCATGCCTGCCGTGGGGGCTCATCAAGCTGTTGGTACAGGTCTGCTTTCAATTCATCGTGAAGGGATCTGGGCTAAGAAAACAGTACTGGATTAAATGATCTCTGCTAAGAAAACTTGGTAATGTGAAACAATATCCAGGTTGTCTGGGCATAACAGTGCAAGCATACATGCTGTAGCTCTGTAAGATGCTAACTGATGTAAGCAACCATGTAGCCTTAGAGGATTTGTACCAGAATAGTTTTGCATCTCTAGAAATGTTTAGTGCATAACCTGCTGTCATTACTGCAATCAGTAGTAAGCTCTCTCACAGTACAAATGAAAATGAAGCTTGTTCTGCACTTAAAAGATGATTCATGTTTTAGGGAAATGAGTACAAGACTCAAACCAATTTCTTAGTACTGGTCAAAATCTGACCAAGCAGCTCTTTGTGGTCCCTCCCTGCTGGGACAGTTCAGCTCCCTGCAGGCTGCCACCACCTCACCCTCTTATGCTAGGGAATGATGATGAGAAGTAATTTTGGTGTTACATTGTTATTGTTAAATTTGAAGAGGAATAATTTCCAGAAAAGATACAATGTTCAGAGTGTTTTCTGTGAAATTGTGAGGTGTCTTGGAGATAGAGAAATGTGATTATTTGCATCACCTTTGGTGGAGGAAGCCTTTAAGAACAGCTTCAGAAATGCTCTCTGTAGTTTCCTAAAGAATACTGTAATATTTCTTAGATTGATATGTAATGGAAAAACTCAGTATCTAATTTTTTTGGCTCACAAGAAAAAATATTAAATTCTATTATCAGAAGCAGAGTCCTTGGGAAAATAGCATATATATATGTATATGTAAATATGTGAATATGTTTGTATCGTGCATCTTTGTTGCCTTTGGACAGAGTGAGGGTGCTTCCAATGTGAGACATCTCCTTGTGCTGGGGCTGTCTAGATTTCCTGTAAAATATAACAGGAGAAAAGCTTATTTGGGCAGTGATTTGTATGTTGTTGAGCTGTTGTCTTCAGTGCACTGCAAGAGAGGTTCTTGTCATGAGATCTTATGTTGGCTTAAAAGACAAGGATGTGGAAACTGTGTTCCTGTAACTTCAGTGCCCGCTAAGCAAGTGGCCCTGCACAAACCCCTGAAATGAGCAAGACAGAAAAGATTGTGACTAGCAAAATGAGAAATAATACAGGATAAAGGGTCTTGAACTTCTCGAAGTGATACCTTTAACATTCAGTCCTATGGCTCTTATAGCCCACCTCTAAGTTATTGCAAAGTACATCTGTTGGCTCATTAGCAGTGTGTGAACTGTGCTAGCCATGGTTCAAATGCTGCTAATCCAGTGTGTGCCCAGGGCTAGGTGATGGAGAGGAGCCTTTCACCTCATCGCTGAGTCCAAGGGGATTCTTGAGGGAAGGTGTCCTGTCTCTTGGCTGTTCCTGTGTGCTTTAAAGTGTCCTTGTTTTCTTTCGTTAAGGGTGTACCAACTCTTGCAGCATAGCTACTTGCTGTGTACCTTTTCCCATTCTCTCTCTCTCTCTCCCCTCCCCTTTTATTTATTTTTTTTTTGATAGACCAATGCAGTGCACGCACTTCAGGTGACCAGTCCCTTGAAAACACCATACATAAATAATTTTGAAATTGCCATCAGTTGTGGCTTTGTTCTAGCTGCTTAGGCCACAGTGTTGATCACCTGAAAAAAGGGGAGCACAGAAATACCGTCCCTGCACTGCCACCCCACTTACCTCATTTGCTGCCAGGAGCTTTCTGATTTGAGGGTGTGCCCTGAGCTGGGTAAGTGCTGGCAGTCTCTGCTACACACTGAGAGGGCTCCGACTCCCTCCACACTGTGCTGGCACTCCAGAATGTTTGTTTCCACTTCTCATTTTACTAATTTCTAACCTGCCTGATTAGGTCAGAATCAGGTAGTCCTGCCCTAAATACTTTCCAGGAGCACTACCAGGTGTCTCAGTAGGAATACCAGATGCTGTTTGAAATTCTATTTCCCAAGAAAAGTTCCCTGCTTTTATTTCTTTGGTTAAGTGTTTCCATCTGGGGACAGTGCTGGTGACAGACATACCTTTGGTAACTTCATTCTTCTGACAATAACTTACAGGAAGTTCTCAGGATCTTTAGCTTGGAATCAGGAAAAGTGGAGGCTTCATTACAGGTCATGGAGCCCAGAGAGAAGAATCTGGAAAATAGACACAAACGTAGGGCCCTCTAGTTCTGTTTCACGGTGGTTTCAGCTTGGAAAAAAAAAGGGGGGGTGGGAGGGAAATACTAATCTGCACAGTGTGCTTCTACATCTTACTGGAAAAAGTTTTTCCTTCTGTTTCCAGGCGTACAAAATAATTGTTCTCTCTTGACCTCTAAATGAGTAAGAGCAAATCCACAGAATCTTGCAGCCCTGGGCTTGCTGATCTGTAACACTGATTCAAGCCAAATTTCTTCTTGTAAAAAGATTCTGCTTTTGTCTGTATGAGGTTGAAGGCTCAGATGTGATACCCAGCATGTATTATTGCCACTCTCAGCTCTAATAAAATGCAAGTACTGGTACCCAGCTAGAGAGAGTGGCATTACCTGTGCAGAAAGGAGCCCTGCGCGGCAAACCTGGCCACTTTCCCAGGTGCCTGAGCTGTCACAGCTGTGTTTGCACAGGCCTGCAGCGAGAGGGGAGGGCTCATTGAGGCCAGGTCTGTGCCAGTCTCTGCAGCGGACGTGCTTCGCCTGGCAATGGGGAGGGAGGAGACAGCGGCGTGGACTGCACTGCAGCACACTGCAGCACTCCTGGAACAAAGATTTGCTGGGCAAACAGGACTTGTGTTGCTGCCGTGTGCTGACCACAGCTCAGGGGAAGAGGGCCCTGAGACTGCATCAGCACAATGGGTATTTCCTCATGTAACTGTCAGGCCTTTCCCAGAGGCTTTGCAATTCATGCAACAACTGAAGGATTAATAAGGCACTAATTATAAGTGGTTTGGACTAGTGAGTGCACCTCTGACAGGAGGTGTCGGCCACAGTCCTTTGTCCCTGGCTCTTGAGCAGCCAGGGTGGGGTGCTGAAGCTGGCCAGAAGGGAGTGGAGCTCTTATTGCTGTCAAACCACAGCAGCCTCTGGGTGAGAAGGGGACATCTCCAGCCAGTGGACCCGAGCTGTCTCATACCAATGGTTGGCAATATAGTCCTTAGCGCAGTATAGCAGAGATCCACGTCTCCAATACCTGTTAGTGAGAGTTGTGCCTTGGAGTATAGCATACAAGTACTCCTGCAACCTTCCAGGAGGACTCTGTGTAACCAGGTCACTTGGAGAAGACTTACTTTTTTAAAACTTGATCAAAGCTTGTCCATTTTGGTGCACATACTCCTTTTGCTGTCATGTGGGCTTTGTTCTGGGGTTGTCAGTGTTCTGTACCACCACACCATCTCCATGGATGCATGAAGCCAAACAGGATGAGGGCTGTCTTTTCCCCCCAGTTTACTACATATGCCATTAGCATGATAGCAAGATTCATTAAATGTTTCCTATCCACAAAACAATCCTGCTCAGCTTCATGAGCTGCATGAAGCTTATCCCTTATGGGTCACAGGACAGAAGGAGCTCCCTGTGTCTGCAGCCACTCCCTCTGCACTGACTGGCCCTAACCACAGAATCATTGCCTCAGTGGATCTCTACAGCATCAGGTCTGGCAGTGATCTGTTAACCTGTCTGAATCTCCCTGCTTCACCATTCAAGCATTGGTAGTTGTAGGATAGTGTTACAGCACAGGGAGAAGAAAATCAGTAGCATAGCCCTGAGACTTCTGCAGGGACCAGAGGGCTCCAGAGTTGCACTGCTTTCCAGAATGGTGTTACGGGACTGTCCATGCCTGTATGCTGATTTCTGGTAGTTCTGTTTCTGACACTTGGCTGAAGCTGTTGTCCAAGAAAGGGAGCCTGCCAGGGAAGGAGCAAGTGCCCTGTTAAAGGCTCCTTTTCCTAAGCACAGAAGGAAGCAGAAGAGTCTTTTTCCTCCAGGTACCACTATTGCATGATTCCAGGAGGCAAGCCAAGCTGAATTCAGGACTCTTGTAAAATAGGGGGATGACTCTTAAATGGCAGATATGATCCTACTGATGCTCTCTGAATGGGTATATTTGCTTAGAGTTTATTTGTGTTTTCAAAGACCCTGCATTACCCCTGTCCATTATTGTGTGGATACAGCTGGACTCACAGGGAAAGGGATCTGTCTTTTGCCTGTGTTTTTCATTTTTCTGTCTGTTTTCTGTATGGAAGTTCCCTGGAATTGCAGTCAAAGGGTTGCTGCAGGAACTTGAAGAGCTAGGATGCTGCAGGGCAAGTGTGTGTGTGGATTGCCAAGCAGAGCAGATCTCCTCTGTGACTTCCAGGATAGCTGTTTGTGGCTTCCTGCAGTTGCCTGTCAAAGCCTGAGCTTGGTTTCCGTGGAAAAATCCTTATTCTGGCTTTCTCCCACTTAGATAACCAGTTCAGGATGTCAATATTGGAACGACTTGAGCAGATGGAGAGGAGAATGGCTGAAATGACAGGCTCCCAGCAGCACAAGCAAGGAGTAGGAGGCGGGAGTAATGGGAGTGGGAACGGTGGAACACAGGTGCAGGTATGAACCCCGCTGTGTCCAGAAATGACAGCTTTATGCTTTCTTACCAAAGTTTGTTTTTTTGGGGGGAGGGGTTTGGAAAGGATTATGGTTTGTCCTAAATAATAAATCTGGTTTGTGGATGTCTAACAGCAATTGGTTTTCAGTTGCATTGGCCATTGTCTCAGTACTCGTAGAGGCAGAAGGCTGCCTACTTGAGGCAGGGTGCAGCTCCTCTCCATGGCTAAATTGGGATATGTGTGGTGTTTCAGTGCGTTTCTGGGACTGGGACCCTGGGCAGCTGCTTTGAGAGCCGCGTGGTGGTGGTGTGTGAGAAGATGATGAGTCGTGCTTGCTGGGCAAAGTCCAAACACTTGATCCATTCAAAGACTTTCCGAGGAATGACACTGCTCCACCTAGCCGCTGCCCAGGGCTATGCTACACTGATCCAGACCCTCATCAAATGGCGGTAAGACCCAGTCCATTGGACTCTGGGGTTTCAGTACAGGCATGGCAGAAGCATACATAAACTGTGCTCAGTCCACATTTCTGGTTGTCCTGTACAAACAGTCAAGTCCCTGAACTTGTTCCCATCCCCTGATCTGACAGGACCTGTCTCTTGAGAGAGCGAGTCCAATCACTGGATGTATCATGCTCTTCAAGTCTCTGGTGGGGGCACTGTCTGAAGTAAATACATGTGTTGTGGGCATGTGCGTGGCCACTTCTCTGTGGTGTGGTGCATTGGGTAAAGCTGTGCTTAGGCTATGATCCTGACATGGCTACAGAGCACCATTTGTTCTGTTGTTTCCCCTGCAGCACTAAACATGCGGACAGCATCGATCTGGAGCTGGAAGTTGACCCTTTGAATGTGGATCATTTCTCCTGCACTCCTCTGGTAAGAGCAGAGCCTGAAACTTCTGAAAGAGTCTGAGGACCCTCTGGAGTTCTTTCTGATGTGTTATTTTCCTAATGTGTTTCATTCTCTGGAGAGTAGATGTTTTCTTGTATCCCTGCTCTGTACACGGTAAGACATGGTACTGTCAGCTTCCTGGCATTTTGTTTTGAGAGAGCACACAGAACAAAACCTTGTCATTGAGTAACATGAGGAAAGGGGACAGACAAGTGGTTCTGGTGTGTGTTTTACACAATATCTAGTCTCCACTATCGTGCTAGAAAAAGAACTCTGCACGACTTCTTTCACGTTGTTTTCTGTGACTGTAGAGGTTGTAAAGTCATTACAATATCTTGGTCATTGGAATCATGAAATCATGACCGAGAACTTAGACAAGTAAAAAGCCAAAGCAGGTGGAACCAGAATTTCCAGTTTACAACAGCAGAGTATTGATTTTATTTTTCTCAACCTTTGGTCCTGTCTGCATGTTTCTGACCTCAGAGATTCCTCTGTGTATGAGGCTGTTCTGTCTCTGCAGTGACGCCAATGTCACAAAAAAAACCCCCAAATCAACCCAAAATACATAAACTGTGCTCAGTCCACATTTCTGGTTGTCCTGTACAAACAGTCAAGTCCCTGAACTTGTTCCCATCCCCTGATCTGACAGGACCTGTCTCTTGAGAGAGCGAGTCCAATCACTGGATGTATCATGCTCTTCAAGTCTCTGGTGGGGGCACTGTCTGAAGTAAATACATGTGTTGTGGGCATGTGCGTGGCCACTTCTCTGTGGTGTGGTGCATTGGGTAAAGCTGTGCTTAGGCTATGATCCTGACATGGCTACAGAGCACCATTTGTTCTGTTGTTTCCCCTGCAGCACTAAACATGCGGACAGCATCGATCTGGAGCTGGAAGTTGACCCTTTGAATGTGGATCATTTCTCCTGCACTCCTCTGGTAAGAGCAGAGCCTGAAACTTCTGAAAGAGTCTGAGGACCCTCTGGAGTTCTTTCTGATGTGTTATTTTCCTAATGTGTTTCATTCTCTGGAGAGTAGATGTTTTCTTGTATCCCTGCTCTGTACACGGTAAGACATGGTACTGTCAGCTTCCTGGCATTTTGTTTTGAGAGAGCACACAGAACAAAACCTTGTCATTGAGTAACATGAGGAAAGGGGACAGACAAGTGGTTCTGGTGTGTGTTTTACACAATATCTAGTCTCCACTATCGTGCTAGAAAAAGAACTCTGCACGACTTCTTTCACGTTGTTTTCTGTGACTGTAGAGGTTGTAAAGTCATTACAATATCTTGGTCATTGGAATCATGAAATCATGACCGAGAACTTAGACAAGTAAAAAGCCAAAGCAGGTGGAACCAGAATTTCCAGTTTACAACAGCAGAGTATTGATTTTATTTTTCTCAACCTTTGGTCCTGTCTGCATGTTTCTGACCTCAGAGATTCCTCTGTGTATGAGGCTGTTCTGTCTCTGCAGTGACGCCAATGTCACAAAAAAAACCCCCAAATCAACCCAAAATTTATTGCTAAATAAAAAACTGTCACTCTGTCAGCTTTATTTGGCAGATGGAGGTTTCTCTGTTGTAGGAGAGAATAGCATGTATTTGGTCCTCTGTAATGGCCTTTTGTTGAGATGGGACAGTTATAAAAGTCATTTGCTGGCTTCAAGCATGTCATGGTTATGTTTATCAGAGTCATTTTTCTATGAGCTGGGGACCAGACTCCACTGTATTATCAAGAAAGGAAGGAGAAGGCAGGTTGCCCAATGGGTCAATTATCTTTTCTTCTTTAGATGTGGGCATGTGCCCTGGGCCACATGGATGCAGCTGTTGTGCTGTACAAGTGGGACCGCCGAGCCATCTCTATTCCTGACTCCCTTGGGAGACTGCCACTGGCCATTGCTCGGTCTCGGGGCCATGTAAAGTTGGCAGAGTGCTTGGAGCAGCTACAGCGAGATGAACAAACTCAGCTTGGGCAAAACCCCAGGATTCAGTGCCCCTCAAGCACAGACTCCAACACAGAGAACTGGGTGTCCCAGTGGCACAGTGAGCTTGTTGCCTCTCAGGAGCCTCAGAAGGGAGTCACAGTGATTTCCAGTACAAACACAGGTAAAACAAACTGGGGGGCATGCACTGTTTTGCTGTCATTTGACATGTGAAAACGTGGGAGCAAGGAGGTCACCTGAGCAGTGGATGCCACCTGTAGCCCTGGTGTCCATGCTTAATTCTTTTCTTGTGCTCTATACACTTGCATAAGCATCAGGAAGAGGAACGAATGCCTGCTTTGGAAAGAGACGTGTATCTTAGGGAGTGGTTGAGGCATTATCCTCCCTGGTGGTTGTTACTCCCTTTGCACATCCTCTTGGGTGTCATGGATCATGGCACAAACTTCACCCTGCAGCTCTGAGGCAGAAACTGTTCATTTTCCTATAGTGATCATGGGTTGCATGTTTAGTTTTAATTATTGATCTGTTTGTTTCCAGAGCTGAGACGGCCAAGATCAGAACCTTCCAGTTATTACAGTAGTGAGACTCAGAAAGATTACCCTGCACCCAAAAAGCATAAGCTGAGCCCTGAATATTTTCAAGCCCGGCAAGAGAAGCTGCTTTCCACTGCACTGAGCCTGGAGCAGCCAAGCATTAGGAAGCAGAACTCCAGCTCCAAGCAATCCTCCACTGAGACAATCAGCCCCAGTGAACGGATGAGGGACTATGGCCGGGAGCTCTCCCAGCACATCCCAGAAGTTACTGGGTACCGGGGCTCTGGCAGCCAAGCAGGCATCAAATGGAACCCAAAAGACATTTATATCGGTGTGTCTGCAGTGCAGGTGGCAGGGAACCAGAAGGGTACTGCCCTGGGGAAGGATGCTGTAGCCCATCGGCTACGCCAGCGGGAGCAGATGAATGTGCTGATGATGGCCGACAGGGAGATGGTGGATGCAGAGCTCTTGTCCTACAGAGACAACGCAGGGGATGAGGACTGCTTACACCACATGGATGAACTGCAGGTAAACATATGCATAGCACCAAGATCAGTGGTCTCGGAGAACACGGTGGCTTCGCAGAGGAGCCTGGCTGTGAGAAGCTCCTGTGGAGGCTTCTAGAGACTCTAAATTATACTTTGAGAAAGGATGTGGTCACACAGTCAATGTATACTTTCTTCCAATTTCAATCTGGACACAAAGGCTAATGGTTAGCATTTAGGATCATGCACTAGCATAAACTTCAACATCGTACAGAATGCACAAAATTGTTTGCAATTGTGCAAGGAAAAAGGAAAAAAGCAGAACCTCCTGCTCACAGCAGTACATGAGACTGAGGTGGCCCCATAGTCCTTTGGGAACTGAGCAGCAGTCCCTACAAAGACAGGAAGATCTGAGAGGGGTAGTGCTGTGGTTGCAGATGAAGCCACTGCACTTTAGAGGGCAAGGAGGTAACAGTGGAGAAGGGGAAAGACAATGGGTTTGAGGAAGGGAGAATCACACTGGGTATGGAATAGAGGAAGTAAACGTACAAGAGGCAGGAGAGATACACAAGAAGTTGTCACTGGGAGAAAGATACCGTGGTTGTCTGAGCAAAAAGAGTAATGGGAGCACAGCCTTACCTGTGCTGCCTTAGCATCTCTGAATGTTCTCCTCTGGCTGGTGTAACACGAATGAAGCATGTCACTGCAAAACAAGAACCGTTCTCTGTTCTCGGTATTAAGAATTCCGTGAACCTCGGTGGGCTGAAGGATATAATTTAGAAGGATTCCTGACAGTGTGTTGTCCCAAGGTTTGTAAATTCTCTTGATGTGCCTTTATTGTCGTGTCGTGCTCTACCACACATCTCAGCAAAAGAGTGGCGAGATCACTTTTCCTTTGGAAACAAGATACCAGCGACAGCTGTCAGTAGCACAGAGTAAGGACCCAGAGACATTAACCTTTCACCAGATCTCTTGTGGGCTCCCTATAAAGAAAAAAAAAGGAGTCTGGGGAATATGAAACCCTGCAGTGCTTTGTCTGAAGAGACAGAAACCCAAGTGAGCACTGATTAATGAATTTCTCCCCAGTGCTGAGACAGACTGTAGACTCCAGCTTCCACAGGTTTGGGGAAGATTGGGCATTCTGTCTAAAGCTGAGCTGTAACATGGAAGCACAAGGCACCTTCTACCAGGCAGCAAAAGTTTGCTCTCCTTTCCCCCTTGACAGGTGAACATGATGACACTTGCAGAGCACATTATTGAAGCTACACCTGACAGGATCAAGCGGGAGAATTTTGTGCCAATGGAATCACTGCTGGTGGAGAGAACAGACAGTGCTGCCATGAGCACCACCATGAGCTGGCTGGCCAGTTACCTTGCTGATGTCGATCACTTGCCGAGTGCTGCACAGATCAGGTCAGTGAGAGCTGTGAGGTTGCTCTGGGTTTTGGCATGCTGTGAATGCTGAGCAGTGTGTACTGACTCTTCAGCCTGCAGATGCCAGTTCTCACCGAGACTCAGTGCTGGTCTTCCAAGTCCAGTCACACTCTTGTGCTCAGACAACACAGCTACAAATTCATGGAATGAGGGGTTCACTCCAGTGCCACGTCTGTGCAGTGCAGTGTAATACAGGCAGGCTCAGGGGTGTGGGGTGTTGCTTGGAGAGAGGGAGGGGAGCATGAACTTCTGTCTTGAACTCAGAAATGTTGTTGTCCTTATCTGTGATAGCAGCCCGGATGCTTTATAAGCCAGTAATTCCCACTGTGATTGGTATTACAGAAGTCTGTATTGTGAACCCCTGACCCCTTCTTCGAACACCAGCTTGAGCCCTGCAGGCTCACCAATCAGTGAAATAGCTTTTGAGAAACCCAGCCTTCCCTCGGCAGCAGACTGGTCCGAATTTCTGAGTGCGTCCACCAGCGAGAAGGTAGAAAATGAGTTTGCACAGTTAACTCTGTCTGATCATGAGCAGAGAGAACTTTATGAAGCTGCCAAACTCGTCCAGACAGTGTTCAGGAAATACAAGGTATGTGGCCCAAACGTCCAGTGTCTTCCTTGTTAGGTGTGAGAAAGTAATAATTGTTACAAAACAAAATGTGGCTAATACCCATTCCTGGGACAAAAATACCATTTCTGTCATAACCTTTTTGATGCTTCTGGCATTTGCTTGTTTGCTCAGCAAATACTGTCCTGGGGAGAGCATGCCATGCCATGGCACACCCGCTGTGCCGGAGCAGGGCTCACAAAGCATATCCTCAAAAGGTACCCCAGAGGTTCTGGGTAATCACCTTTTTGGTGTAAAGATGCATTTTGAGGGTTTGTTTCTTACGTGAGTTGACAGTAGAGACATTTGCAGGAAATGCCTAGGCCTGAGTCAGACCAGGTAGCACTCATAGGAGAGGTTTGCCCTGCAAGCAACTGAGAACCACGTCTGTCCTGGGTTTTGATGCGCTCTGAGTACTTACTGCTCCCTTCCTTCTCCACACAGGGTCGTCCTCTCCGGGAACAGCAGGAGGTGGCTGCTGCTGTTATTCAGCGTTGCTACCGAAAGTACAAACAGGTAATCAAGGAAGTGAAATTATATGAAGCACATGTAAGTGCCATGAACACAGCCCTTTGTAATGCAAATTATCCCACTGTTCCTCTGGTATGCTTTTCAGCATGCAATAGTGAAATCCCCTGCTCAGGCAAACTTGAAAAGGGAAGAAAATTCATGTTCTGCATCTTAATTTTGGAGGGAATCCTTGAAATTATTTTGTTTGTGATAATGCCTGCATTTTTGCTATGAGATGGAGGGCAGTGATGTATTATTCCCTACTGGGCTTTATGCATGCTACAGCCTGAGGAGACTATTCTCTGACTAGTTGCTTGCCAAATTTCATTGTGAAATTGAAGTTGGTTTTGCCTTTGATAAAGGCAAAGATGAAAAATAGGTTGTTTTATTTTGCACATACTAAACTTTTAAACTATGGGAAATCATGTGTCATAGCTAAATGCAAGTTTTTCCAGGATTGAGACTGTTCTCCACACACTAGTTGGAGATATGTTTTCGGGCTGAGTTCTCAACCCCAGAAAAAGAAGATGCTTTTCCTTTTTGGTTTTTGGTTGGGTTTTTTTAGTTGTTGTTTGTGGGGACAAGAGCCCACATCCCGCTTTGCCCTTTACCCTGCCAGACACCATCTGTTTGATGCTTGGCAGCATGTTACATAAAGTGAGAGGCGAGATGCCTGTGCTCTTTTACAACCTCATAAAAGTATTTATTTGGGAAGTCTTTTTAGTGTTAGGTGACTGCATCATAATTCACATCCAACCCATCACTTGGCTTTATTCTGGAGTGATGTTTCCTGTAATAGGGAAGCTTAATTCCTTTCAAAAACTGCTTGACAAACTGCTTTGTCTTGGATCCTGGAATCGCTTCTTTTTGAAAGAAGATTATTTGGGGTTTTTTGTTTTGTTTTCTTCATACTTTATTTGCAGAACTAACATTAACTATGTATTTTTCTGTTTCTCCCCAAGCTTACTTGGATAGCCTTGAAGGTAATAAATACAAATACAAACAGTATCTTGGAAACAATTCCCCGTGGGTCACTAACTTTCACATTCAGTATAAACCAGGAGAACCTGGCATTTGGAGAAATGTTTTAATAGTATCCACTAATAAATGCCTGTGTTTGAGAAATCACTGACAAACCAGACCTTGTAGGAGATGTGTAGGGACTTCTGTGCCACAGCATATCGACTCCCATGAGCAGTGATGGGCTGAGGTCAGGGAGGGGTTTGCAGCCAGTTTCCTGAGGACAGGCTTTCCTTTGCTGCTTCTGATCAGCCATCACTTGGCGACCTTTGCCTTGGCATTCGGGGAGCAGAGAACATTTAACCCACCCATGCAGCCTGTCCTTTGTGTTCTGCTTGCCTGCCGAAGTATGTTGCCCATTCATCTTTGAAATACCTGTGTCCTGAATTCCTAAGACCAACATCTCAGTATGTAGCTACTCATGCTGGAGGCACAGCTGTTGATGCCAGTCTTAAATTGTTCCCAGTCAATAATTTTCTGCTGTAAAGATGAGTTTCCCAGCTGTGCAACATCTTGCTCTCATCAGATTCTAGAATCAACTGAGCTTTTCTCAGGACTACCTGGAGGCAAGGCATGCTTCTCCTGGAGAGCATGTGTCCTTGGAGTAATATTCCATCCACAGCTTCCTCCAGTTTTGTATCAGGCTGTTCTGTCAGCATAAGTGAGTTGAACTCTCTGGGACACTGGGCTTGCTGAGGCTTTCCCCTTCACAGATCTCCACTGATCCTCTTCCCACCATAGGGAACAAGAGGAGGAGAGGGGGCAGCTAATCAGCTAAGCAGATCTTAAAGCCGAATGCAAACATATTGGGGTCTGGTCTATCCAGTGACTGCTGATTTCTCTTTCACATGCCTTATTCCTCTGCTTTGTTACTGCACAGCAGAGATCAGCACAGGCTTGTGACTAGATTGGAACAGTCACAGTTCACATCACGGGTTTGTGTTTGAACCCTTCTGTTCAGGGGTTTGTAACTCAGCCACAGAAGTCCCATGTAGGCTAAAAATTGGAAGGAAAACCATGACCAACCATGAGTGGACTTCTTTAAAACAGAAAATTTAAAACCACAATCTGATCCATTTTGTTAAAAATGTTAAAAAGAAAAGAAGGGGAAAAAAACCAATAGAAATTAATAATGACAAAATATAACTGCTCCTTATGACTGCTTCAATTCCAAAAAGTGAAATTTGGTAAATGGTGGCCTGTGATGATATTGAGGGGTTTTTTTTTGCTTTGGAGTGGTGTTGGGAGGGTTGTTTGTTTGCTTTTTGGGGTTTTTGTCCCAATAGATAGGAAAATATTGAGATGTGTTAAGACATTACCCTGTACAGGACAGTAGCTGCTATTTCTGTCTCATGTGTCTGATGAAGTGAGCAGAAGTCAAAGCTGATAAAATATCCAGGAACAACAGACACGTATGTTTTGAAAGTATTAAAACTTATCAGATAAGATCAGCAAACACTGAAAGCCTCTGTTACAGTGTTAGTTCAGTGGTATGAGTGCAACTTCTATACATTATTCTACATCTCCATCTTAAAAAGGACTTAAAAATATGCATGAATGCATATGGTTTCTGTTCAGCCGTCATCTCCTTGCATGCTGTGAAAGGAAGAGGATGTAGAATAAAGAAGATTTTCTTGCTTTATTTGGACTCACAGGCCTAGAAATATTACAGTGCTAGGTGGAATTTGGGATGTCTGTGACTGCTCATGCAAATTTGTGAGTTCAGTGGATGCTTGTTACGGATTTCTAATGAGATTTAGTTTTGCCTGTGACTTAGGCTCAGTATTAGACTTGCCGTAATTAGCTGTTGTGGGTTTGGGGGTTTGTTTGGGTTGTTTGGGTTTTTTTAAGTTAGAATTACTCCATTTGAAATGCTTGGATTTAAATGGATATACGAGCAATCAAAACTTTTGCAGTATTGTGCTGTTGCAGAGAAACAGAAAATGAGCTGTTGAAAAGTGAATTGTCCTAGAAACATGGAATACACTTATAAACAGCAAATTTGGTTCTTACAAAAGCAATTTGTTTAAAAGATATTTTAAAATGAAGAAACAAAAAAGTATATTTTGGTCTTAGTTAATTTGTTAGCGTTTTGGAATAGTCACTCAAACTGCTTTATCCTTGCAGTCACTTAATTGGGCATCTTTTGCTGCTGTTGTTATGAGCTTTTACAACAAGGGCTGCCTAGAACCAAGCATCCCGTGCTCTGCAGTGCCATTCCTGTGTGCAAGGGAAAAGCAATTCCCCTGAGTGCAATCAATGCTCTAATACAGACCTGCTGCATTTCAAACACAGCTCAGCTCCACTTGTTCCAAAGTTGTTCATAAGTGCACTTGGATCTGGTCATTAGCATGGACATGTAAAGCCTCTGCTAGCAAGATATTAAATGACACCTCAGAGAGCTGGAGCCCCTCTGCTCTAGAGACAAGCTGAGAGAGTTGGGGCTGGTCAGCCTGGAGAAGAGAAGGCTCCAAGGAGACCTCACTGTGACCTTTAAATACTTAAAGGGGCCTTTTAAAAAAGATGGGAACAGACTTTTTAGTAGGGCCTGTTGCAATAGGACAAGTGATAATGGTTTTAAACTGAAAAGAGGGTAGATCAGACTAAATACAAGGAAGAAAATTTTTAGGATGAGGGCAATGAATTACTGGCACAGGTTGCCCAGAGATGTAGATGCCCCCTCCCTGGAAACGTTCAAGGTCAGACTGGACGGGACTCTGAGCAACCTGATCTACTTAAAGATGTCCCTGTTCACGTTGGGGAGTTGGACTAGATGACCTTTTAAAGGTTCCTTCCAACCCAAACTATTCTATGAGTGTATGAATCTCATCAGACTATTTCAGCAGCAGTAAAACAGGTGATTACTTTCTTGATGCAAATGAAGTTCTGCCCCACTCTTACAGTTGTTCCAGTTTACTGTCACCATTTTCTCATAGAGTTCCCAGTCAGTGAATACTCATTTGCTTCTCATCATGTCTTAGCGGCTCAAGAGTCTTTCAGTGTAGGAACCTGCATCTTAACTGGAATGCCTCAGCTTCTCTTTGTTTCTGTTGTAGTATGCACTTTATAAGAAGATGACGCAAGCTGCCATTCTTATCCAGAGCAAATTCCGAAGTTATTATGAGCAGAAAAAATTCCAGCAGAGCCGACGAGCTGCGATGCTGATCCAGCAGTACTATCGCAGCTACAAAGAATGTGGGAAGAGGAAGCAAAACCGTCGGGCAGCCACCATTGTGCAACAGAAACTCAGGTGAGTGCTGGGATGGTAGATGCTATCGGAATCTTTATATGTTGTTTTTATACTCTTCAGGGCTGTGCTGTTATTTACAGATAAAGGCTAGTGGGAAAAGGACTGTGATTCATAGGATAATTATTCTTGCTTTTAGTAGTATTCTCCCCAGTTTTGCCTGCACTTCAGTGTTGGGGTTTTTTGTGTTTAGAAGCAGTCTGCTTACCAAGAAGCAGGATCAAGCTGCTCGCAAGATTATGCGGTTTTTACGACGCTGCCGCCACAGGTATGACACTGTCTTTTGGTATCTGCCCTTCCAATGTGACAATATTCAAGTGTGTCCACAATGATTGCAATGTAAAGTATAATAGAATCAGCTTGCTACAGATCTTCTAAGCAAAGAACAAAGCTGAGCTGCTTCCAAGATACATTGTTAAAAATGAAACTCTAACTTAGGACTGTTGCTGGAAGAGAATTGTGTTCAGCTCCCTTGCTGATATGGTACAGCAGTCCAGGTTGTGTGACTTTAAAAGCTGGACTTGAGGAAGTCTAAAAAAAAGCTTGTTAAATCATAGCAGCAGCTTGTAAGTGCTGCACAAAGCATTCGTAGTATATGGGAAAGTGCAAAATGTGACAATATTTGATGTGTACTGGAAATGCCTTTAGTTTGGTCACAGGATCATCTGGTTGGCTCTCCTCAAGTGTACATTGTTTTTGATGTGGATAGATGGAATGTGCCAGCAGAGCAGCAGACGAGTTAGTTCACATCAGCCACTCCACACATACTGCAGTGAGCCGAGAGTACAGACACAGACATGAAGATGAACCATCTCCTGCCAGTGTGGGAACATGCGCGGGCTCGCCAGCGTGCTCCCTGTGGCAGCCAGCTCTGCCATACCAGTACTCTGCTACGAGCGGGGTGTTTGGTTTGGTTTTTAGCTGAAAGGATCCCCTATGTTATCAGGTTGCAAACCAGAACTTTGCCTAGACAAAAGTGAATTCCAAGGTTTCTGACCCTGCTCTCTCCATTCTCACTACCCATGCATTTCATCCACTCAGGAGCTGGTCAGACCTGATGCATTTTGAAGCATGTTTAGTTCAGCCCAGTGTCATTTGAATAAGGAGAGCTCTCAGAGAGGCATATGATAGACTTGATTTTAGAAACAAACTTAGTCCTTATTCAGGATTTTAGAGCTGCAGTTTGCAGGAGGTCAGTGTGGCTCATGCTGTTGAAGGACAACTTATGGGAAGAAACATGTGGACAAGAAAGAGGGGTTTGTAGTTCTCAAGCCATTTCCAAATGCACTTGAAACAACCACAGTTATTGATGAGGAAGCACAAGTGGCTTCTTGTTTTTGGCAGGGCATATGGAAGAGACCAAAAGATGTGTTTGTTGTGCAGCATGTCCTGCTGAAGCAGATGGAGGCTCAGAACTTCTGTATCCTCTCAGATCTACTTGAGATCCAGGCAGTCCCTGGGGAAGCTACGTGCCAAATTTCTGTCCATGCAGCCAACTCTCACACAGGCCCAGAGAATATCCCAGGCGTTCCCACCACCATCCAGGATGTGCCATGGACTTCAGCTGGGCTCAGTTGACTCCAACTGTTGAGTAATGCAGACTCTCCCAGGTTTAAATTGCCCATGATTCCAGCAGTTCTTGACTTCAGCTCATTGCCTTTCTCTTTCTCAGTGTCTCCTGTTGCCTTTGTAGAGTGAGACCCTGCTCATGTGCACCACTGAATTTTGGAGGCAAGACCCCTCCCTTTGCCTGGGGTCAGTCTGTTCTCTCTAGCAGCATGGTCGCTGCTGCTGGGCATCTCTGCAGGATGGGTTTAGCTCTTGAGTAGTTACAGACAGGAATTCAGGAGCAGGGGGGATTCATTGTCCTTAGGCTCTCCCTGGCTTATGTCACAGTGCACAGTGCTTGAATTTCTGCAGCAGTGCAGTCCTGTCCATGTCCAGAGGCACTTTGTTAGTGGTTGTGGTTACTTGGGAATTCGTCCGCGGTTCATGGCTAGGATGCAACAAAAGGAAAAAGTGACTTATTTCCACTGAAGATGTTAGCTGTGTTTCAAAACACCTTTGCCTTTCCTTCTAAAGTAGAAATGATCACACATTTGTGATCACATACTTTCTCCAAGTAATCACATACTTTCTCCAAGCAACCATGTTATTGTAACTAATACTAGTAATTGCCACAAAGTTTAAACAGGAGCATTCTGGCATTGGCAAATGCTAAAAGTAAAAGCAAGACGTACCAAAATGACAGAACATTCAGAAATGGCAAGCATTCAGAATCTGCTTGAAAAATACTTAAATTTACCAGATTTATAGAACTGTTTAGAAATGTGACAGGTTTGGGCCTTGTTCCCATCTTCCTTCTGCTTGCCAAAAAAGCTCTAGCAAGCAGTTGCAAAGCAAGATATTTTCCAAAGCACTTCATGCTCTATACACTTGGGCTACCTCTGTGATCCTGGGGTCACACTGCTTTAGTATCTCTCCTTGGGTTCCTTTGGCTACTGGAACCACACAGGTATCTGCTCCCTCTGCTGTTTGCAGTCGGTGACAAACACCACACAAAATTGGGTTCTTAGAGATTTATTACCACCCAGGATTTTGAAGACAAATGGAAGTCTTTTGCTTGTGTAAACAACTGTAAAGGAAAAATATAATACTTTTTTTTCCAAAGTTAGCACACTGCTGCTATAAATAAGAAATTAAGAAAGGCCCAGTCTCCAGAAAGAAACACCTTGACCATCCAAGCTCCTGAACATCCAGGAGTCAGCCATAACAATTAGTATCTAATGTTAGTTAATGCTCTGTAGCATAAAAATGGCACTATAGAGCCATTTGTTAAACAGCAGTGCCTTGTCAGTACGAGTCAGATATTTTTGAAAAATCTGAGGGAGTGAGAGAAAAGAGAGCATGCACAGGAACATCAAAGAAATAGGATCTTGTAGCAGATTTCTGTCCATTGATAGAGCTGAGGGGAGAGGCTGTAAAAGCCACTTGTGATCTATTGTAAGAATAGTGAGCTAAGTGAGAAGGCAGTAAATTCTTAAAGTTCAGAAATTCAACCTTAAAAAGAAAATGGAACGGTTTAATCTAGGTTTTTGTCCATGAGCAGATTCTGCTGGTAGGCCAAAAAATTACTCTCAAGAGCTTATTCTGTAGCCTTTAGGTGAGATTTACTCAGGCGTTTCCCTGGCAGCCATCTGGTTGGTAGGTTTTTTTCCTGTTAAAATTGATCAAAGTCTCCTTTAAACCAATTCTGAGAACTCGTTCTCCACTCACATTCAGAACATCTTCAATGATCACCTTGTTCTATTTTGCTTAGTAACTTTTTGGCACAAAGGCTCAAATAACACAAGCGTGATTCCTATCACCTTGAGGATCTGTCTCCTGAACTCGACATTTGTTGCCTGACCAGAAGATATTTCAGGTGTTTGAGAGAGTTAATGAGAGAGGTTCTGCATTATTGGAGCTCTCAGTAGTGGATGCATAGATGTTGATGAAAATCAGAAAAGAAGTGTCTGTTTTGGTTGAATATGTTCTTAGAGAAGACACTGATGGTCTGGTAGCTGATTATTCTCAGGTGTCACAGAGGCAAGAGGGGTCATTCATCAGCAGCAGTCATTCTGACCGTCAGACATATATCTTCTCCCTTTAACTTTGAACAAAAAAACCCCATATTTATCCATCTATTGTCATATTTTCAAAAATCTGGTGAAAAACATGCATCAACCATAACATGGTAGCAACATGACTTGTCACAGAAGTATTGTTTTGTTGAGAAAGAGAAACAGAAACTTCCTGGCCTCCCAGGAGAGCTTTACCCATCCTCCCATGGTGCCTGAACCTGTCAGCTGGCACTTGACTAACTTCCAGCCTTACACATCCTGTGGGCTGATCTGCCTCCAGGCACACTGCCCTGTGTGAGGCAGAACCAGGGCTTTGTGTATTTAGTGGTTTTGGGAAGACTCCACCTATTTAGTGATCCCCAGATGTGACACATCTAGAGCTGCAAGGAAATCTGGGAGCTCTGAAGTGGGTTTGGATTTGCTGGGCCAAATCCATGTATGGTACATCTTTCACTGGGAAGGTAACCTCCTATTTCCTGTTCTTTTTCTGATTTGTAGAAAACTTCTACTCTTCTGAGGGATACCTAAACCATTGCTGTGATTATGATCTGCAGTGGTTTCTATGGAGTAGCATTTGGAATGAGATAGAAAACAGATGATTGCTGCAAGGGTAGGCAGGATGCAGGTAGAAATGCCATGGGGATGACAGTGTTGCGTTTATTCTACTTGCTTATAACTTTCTGCCCTAAAAAACTACACACAGGACTGCTCTTCCCTGGTAAAGAGGAGTCCCATAGGCAGGAGTGGGAAGGGTTCTTTCTCTCCAGGCAAGCAGAAGTGCTGTCTCCTCCTCCCTGAAGTGAAGCTCTGGGTAAGGTACAGTTGTTGCCATGTGTGTCTAATGGCTCTTTGGTATTGTTTTGCACTCTGAAGCCCACTGGTGGACCATAGGCTGTACAAAAGGGTGAGTGTAGCTGCCTGCTAGCCAGTTCCTCTCTTCCATTTTAAATATATTTGCTTTCTGCTTGCTTGCATGGGGCTGCAGCCAAGATATGCCAGTTAAGTTTCACCTCCATTAATTATAAAAAAGAATCCTGTACAAACTAACCCTACTGCAATGACTAACACTGCTGCTTTTGTAACAGGACAGAGCTCTGCAGTAGATGTTACCAATGCATGAATTTGTGAAAAAGGACATGTATATTCATCATGGGCATGCTTAGACGGCGTTGTCGGTGGGATATTTTTTCAGTATCCAAAATGGCTGTTAGTAGATGTTGGAACTTGACAGGGTCTGCACTCACACACACTCAGTGAGTACCGATGCCCGTTGTCATGGACTGCGACAGCATTCAGGCTAGAGCGTAGGAAGCTGCAGTTCAGGTGCAGCCTACTCTAGATTAGTATTTGTTTCTGCCTGAGCCAGGTGGAAGAGCTCCTCACGTTGCTTTTTACTGCCAAAGGTGGTTAAGCACCAATGCTTATCTTCTAGAAGTTGGTCTTCGGTAAGTTACACATCTGGTTGCCTTTTTGACAACTGGGCCAGCTTTTTGACAGCTGCTTCTCTCATGTATTAATCCACTCCTCCAATGGGAAGGAAAACAAACTTGAAATGGAGATGCTGTAACTGTGTTACCCTAAGTGCCAAGAGAGCTTCTGTTGGGAGTCTCGTTCTCAGCATGAAAGAGTCCACTCGCCTGTGTGCTTAGTCATGTTAGCGGCTGGTTTGCTCCCCTCCCTGACAGGAGGGTGGGAATAGGTGGGAGCATTCCCGTGGCAGGTCACAGCCCCTGTACGAGCAGGGAATGGCCTGGCTCTCAAGGCACATGCCTCAATTGTCAGCAGGCTGCTCTGTTCCATCTCCCTTTAGAGGTTGTTAGGGCAACAGGGTTTTTGTCAAAAACTGCCATCAGAAATACCATCATTTGTGTGCTTATTATTCCTGTTTTCAGCAAGGGAGGGGAGGCAGAGGGAGGGATGGCCTGGACTCCTGCTTCCATGTAACATTCAGAAAAGAAAAACAAATGGTTCATCATGGAGTTTTGCTGACATTGAATTGCAGAGATCGTTTTCAAGACTCAATAGTGAGAGTGTGAATTGGGCTTAAGCCTGCTGGAGACATCATTATTTGTTTAACTCTACTGAACCCAACAAAGAAGCAGCAGCCAATAACATTTGTTTCCAAACTATGACGTTTATGCTACCATTTTTTGTTGCATATCCTCAATTTTTTACGAATTAAAATTTGGGTTCTTTACTAACAACAAATGAAGTAAGAATTGGAGGAAATGGGGGCAAAGGCCCAGACGTGCCCTGAGGCTCTGCAGGGGCTGCGTGGTGTAGGTGCAGCTGACGGGCAGGTTGTCAGCATTGCAGGAGAAACAGTTGTTGCACTTTAAAGCTTTGTGTATGTAGCATATGAGAAATTATCAGGAGGCAGATTCTGGAAGTTTGGTAGCATTTGAAGGTTTTGCCTGGAATGGCCAGTGATGTGGGATTGGTGGGGAAATGAGGGAGTTCTCTGCTTATCTGGAAAAAATAAACTGTGAGCTATCACAAAATGTATTGGCTGCTGTTCTGCTAAAGTAAATCTGTTACAGCAAATTATTCTTTGCATTCTGATAAGAACCTGTGTGCGTGTGCTACTGGCATGCACACCCACAAGACAAGTATTCCTGGGCCTTCTGATATGCACAGGCTGACACATCCCCCTGTGCCGAGGGAATGCCTGCAAATGTGTCTGTCTGTAATGCACAAATTGGATGTATTCTGTACACATGCTGTTGTGCAGATAAATGATGGCAGCATTTGCTTCTGTGTTTCAGTTTTAAAACCTTTTCAAATTGATTTGATTATTTTTTTCTGGATTTAATTGGGTTACAGTACACCAGGATCAGCAAAGAGGGAGAGGCAGGAGATTTTACTGACCAGCTCTTGTGAGACAAAACTTGATATCTTTCTGCAATAGAAATTACCTTCTAGGGGAAAAAAACCCCATCCGATTGCTGTTGCCTTTAAGTAATAGTTTTCATCTCAAGGACAGATGCTTCAGGGGAGAGATTTCAGCTACTCGCAGTGCCCCACTACACAAATGTTTGCCTGCTCATTGGTCAAACCATCTGCTATAGCCCCCTGCAAAGGAGAGCTTTGCTCCTAGTCCATATATAGAGGTGAACAAATTGCACGGCTGCTTGAAGTGTGACCCTCTCTGCCACAGCCTTGGCAGAGGGGATCTGGAGCCGAGCACATGGAGCAAGGCTTTTCACATCACTAGGCCAGTCGAGCACTTTCTGCCTCTCTGGGGCCAAACAAGTGCACTTGTTACATGTGATCATGAGTAATAAAAACTGTATTCACTCACAGTATCTTTCATGTACAACTAGATCCCCTTACCCCCCACCACATTCTCATGGTTAGATTAAATGCTGCTCTCCAGTTTGGGGGAGTGTGCATGTAACACATGCTGACACCTGGAGTCAGTTCTCTGGTAAGTACAGCTTCATTTCATACCTGAATAAACAACATCTACTATATTTTGTTGTTCTCTGCATACTCTTCCCTTTTTTGGCATTTTAGCAACAAACATTTTGCTACCCCTGTGCATCTAGGACTTGTATTTTTTGTGTGGTTTTGATCCATGCTGTGCGGGAGACATTGCATTGGAGTGCCTGGGTTCTTACATCTCTTAGTAAGACTGAGAATGGGAGAAAATTCTGAGGGATTGGGAAGTCCCTTTTGTTTGAGTTCAGGACAATATGCGAAAATGTGTTGGGATGTGCGTCACTGTACCGGCAACAAAAGTTTTCAAAATAATTTCTTTTTTCATTTACCTCTTTCAGGGGCTGAATGTATTTGGAGCTCAAAAATGTGTGTGTTAAATTGCAGACCATGTGCTCTGGGGTGTCATTCTTACTGGGCCTTTCTGTCTTTTTTGTTTTGCTGCCTAAATGAGGTATCTGGGAAAAGGCAAGAGCTCCCTTTTCTTAAATGTCCCACAGGCCATTTCAGCTCTCAGAGCAACAGGTAACTCACCAGCCAGCCTTCTCTGGCTCTTGCACCCCGTCCTATATACTGATCTTCAGCATTCAGACTCATTCAGCATTTCCTTGGCTGGGCCTTATGGAGTAAGTCTGATGAAGCAGCTTTGTGTTATGCTTTACCCATGAAGCCATCGTTTGCTGTGACTTTTTCTAAGTAGGCCTGGTTCATTTGCTGACACCCTGTACAGGACTGGGGAGGGGGAGAGAAGCTGCCACTTGCTGGGTCTGTTGCTTTCTACATTGCTTCAGCACGTATCGATGCAACCTCCTTCATGGTGTCCAAGTAAGTACCACAGTGCCAAGGGCAGAAGCTTTGTCTGGCTGGAGCGGTCTGGGAACCAGGACACAGCTCCCAACAGTCAGGGTTCAAAGCTCATGTTTGAAGTCATCTTCTCTTCCCTTTCTGTGTGTCAGCACCACAGCTGTTATTTCAGACACCTTATCAGCGGTCATCTCTATTGCACGTGCTTTTTCCTTCCATCTGCTCTTCAGCACTTGCTGAGGGAATGACTTTGTACCTTAGAGGCACTTACGGTCTAGAGAAAATGTTATTTGAGGAGTTTTGTGTTCAAGGCTTGATCAGTGCAAAACCAAAGTTATGGTCCTTGCAGTTTTGTGCATCATTTCAGAGCTGCTGGTGTAGGATGGTGCTTCTTGTTTGGAGACCTGTAGCAGCTAGAGCCTGTTTCCCGTTCTGGTGTGCTCTGCTTGCAGCTGTGCCTCACTTGAGCTGCCCTCACCTCCAGTCCCAGACAGCTTGAGGCACTCCCAGAAGTGATCTGAGCTAGCGTGCTGGTGCTTGTAGACTCCTGGAGAGGTTTGCACACCATCTAACAGCACCTGACCTGCTGCTATCACTTTCTCTCGGTGCTCTCATTTTCTTTATTGTTTAAAAAAAAAAGTCTCACTGCAAGTCTACCAAACTGGATTGAAACATCTTGTCTAAGAACATCCATTCTGCTGTTCCATTCTGTAAATCCCAGTAGTATTCTGTTTCTTAGAGCAGTTTATTATTGCTTGTAACTGCAAATGCTACACTTTAGTCCTCTTCCTCAGCCTCAATTTAAGAGTGGAAAAATGTGAACCAAAGAAGATTGCCTTCTAGCTTGAAAGCAATGCTATGCTGTTCACATAAAATCTCTCCTGGCAGCACTTACTCAGAGGGTTTCTAATCTCAAGGGTTCTATTTGTCCAAAATTCTTCCCTGGTCAAACTATTTTTTAACTGCAGTTGAAAATTTAGAGAATTTATTACACTGAGCCTTAATGAAGAAGAAATACCAGCCCCCCTACTGATACTTTATATTGTTGTAACCAAATCAAAGTACCAATGAGTAAGGAACTCAGAGAAGAAGAGTTCAGTGAGGACTGAAAGGACTTCTAAGACACATGAAAGGCTGCAGTACAGACTGTCCAAGAAAGAATTAATTGGTTGAAGACAATTAGTTTTAAGTTCTCTTGACAAAGCCTTTCAGAGGAAGTGAATGGATTATCTTGGTCCTTGATGCATGGTTCTGACACCTCCTGTTTAGCATGGTTTGAGGAAGCAGCAAGGTGTTCACAACAGCACCTCAGTGCTTCTCCAGTGTCACTCTGACCACAGATTGGCTCCATTTTTGGTAGCATTTGGAGGTACTTCAGTTCACTCTGGCTGTGCCTGCTGCAGAGTCTGCAGTGAGCAGGGCTGCCCTGTGCCAGCTGTCAGGAGAAGGGAGAACTTCCCTAGTCTCCCAGTGCCAGCTCCAGAGTGAGGAGTAGAGACTGGCAGCTGCAGAGTGCAGGTCTTTGTACCTACCGGGCAGTGTCGTGATCAGTAGAGGACTCACAGTACCTACCTGCGCTCCCATGTGCAGTGGGACACGTGCACCATTACATATACAGAACACAGAGATTAGTTAATAAAAAAAATGTGCTATCTTGGGATGGTCATCATCTTGAAGCTTAAGTGTATAAATGCTGTGGAATGCAGGGTTTGTTTTAAGCCATTGCATACTAAAGAGCATCTTTCAGTAATGTACCCATGGCAAATTTGAGAGTCTGAACCATTACTGTAGGGAAATTTGGTACTAGTATGTGCTTGTGTTTTTAAGCAGTAATTATCATTGTACCTGCAACCATGTAAATTGCACTTGACCAAGGAAAGTGTTACAAATGCAAAGCATTGGGCATTGTCCTGCATGACATCCTTGTCTCTCAGTTGAAGAGACATGGATTTGATGGATGGACCACTTGGTGAATAAAGAACTGGCTGGATGGCTGCACTCAGAGTTGTGGTCAATGGCTCATTGTCCATGTGGAGACAGTGGGGTCCCTCAGGGGTCAGTGCTGGGGCTGATCCTGTTCAACAGCTTTGTCAGTGACATTGACAGTGGGATTGAGAGCATCCTCAGCAAGTTCACTGACAACACCGAGCTGTGTGTGTGCTGCAGTCACAGGCTGGAAGGAAGGGGTGGGCCATCCAGAGGCACTTTGACAGGCTTGAGAGGTGGGCCTATGAAAACCTCATGAGGTTGAACAAAGCAAAGTGCAAGGTGTACACCCATCCCTGGAAGTGTTCAAAGTCAGGTTGGATAAGGCCCTCAGCAACCTGGTCTAGTGGAAGGTGTGCCTGCCCATGGCAGGGGGGTTTGGACTAGATGATCTTTAAGGTCCTGTGCTAAGGCTGACTGCTGCAGTAATTACCTTCTGTTGGCATGTATGTTCCAGGCAAACAGATGCAATAGGTCTGCACCAGTACAGATACTGCATGCTGTAGGTTGAAGTTTGCAGCAAAGCATGTCATGCATTCTTCCAGCAAAAGTGCTTTGTTAGTGTAGCCTTTGCATGTAAAGTACCAAAGTAAGGAATAGCATGTCTCAGTGAAAGAGCCACCAGCTTATTTAATGTGCATGTTCTTAGTGAGAGATCTATAATAACAGGTTAATTTTACATTACAGTACTGAAGTGCAACAGAAAACACTTGGAAGTTGCACTGCAAATCGTGCATTAATTGATGATATCTTGAACATAGTTAATCTAAGCCTTAAAAATTGTCCAGTGCAAAGAAGTACACCACGTTTTCTAGCATAGTACCACAGATCTTGGCACGCCTCCTGCTGCTAAGCAGCAGAGCAATAGAAGTATTAGCAATAAATTCAAGGGAGAGGCTGCTTTTCTGCTGTAAGAAAAGTAAACCAAATATACTGAAGATGGGTAGTTTGTAATTTGTGAGTATTTTCAGTTCATTGTACCGGCCCTCCTCTGTTTCCTGTACTGAAAAGGTGATCTGGCCATACACAGCAGGTAGAACCCCAGTGAACTCAGGTAGAAGTCAGGTTGTCAGCCTGAGTAGAGGCTTGCTGCTGCCTTCTATGCAGTGCTGAAGCCTCCACTCCCTTGATATCAACAGGGTCTTTTCGACACCAGTTTGTGTAGACCCAAAATCTTCTTGTAGAAGATATCTCTGTGAAGTTGTAGTAGGCATTTGGGCTCAGCATAGCAGTGTCCAAGTAGGAATTGAGAACCCCCGATGCTGGTGGCTGCCTTGCCCCTTCCTCATCCCTTGGGGATGAGAGCACTGCTTGGCAGCTGGGGGAGCAGTACAGAGGCTCACATTTCAGGGGTGCTGGGGCCCCTTCAGCAGTGGCCTTCAGACTCTCAAAACAGTGTGTGCATTTGGACTAGCACAGTCTTTCCATGCATTATATTCTCCAACAGGCCACTGGAATTGAGGTATTTAGTGAAGGTCTTACCTGCATATGGGTTAGTGTGGTTTGACCCCTGTTGGCCACTTTTAACAAATACTGAGAATGCCTTTGAGTGCTAGAGCTTTGAGTCAGCTAAAACAGAGGTAAAAGCAGCCAGCTCCCTTTTGACTGTGGTTCTGAGTAACAGTACATGCAGAAAAATTAATAAATAAAATGGTGAAATGGAGGTGTATTTATAAAGATCAATTTATAGCCTTCATTGTATCCTTGTATTAGCAAACTGGTGCGAGCCAAAAGTGGATGTGTGGGTATAAGTCTACATACAGTAGCTCCAAACTCTCACTGCTGCTGATTAGCTCTCCCAACGTGCATTTATTTATTGTTAAATTCACTCACTTGTAGCTGGTTTCCGTTACACAGACTTGCCTCTCTGACACAATTTTTTGTACCATACCTTTGCTATTTATCCTTTCAAGATTTTGCAACAGCACTTGAGTACTTGAGCATGTACATGCTTAGCTAAATCACCTTTTTTTTGTGCTGTGTTCTGCTCCTATTGCAGGGGTCCGTCCTCCCCTTGCAGGAGCAGAGGGAAGACAGGTGGAGGCAAGTGGCAAAGGGATCGTACTGCAGAGGAGCTCCCTGCAAGCAGAGGCAGAGCCAGCCCCAAGCACAGCCAGCTGCCTTGTGGTTTAGGGACAGCATGGGGAGTCCCCCTGGATTTGGTCTGGCTCCTTTGCAGGGAGCCTGCACTGACACACAGCCAGGTTAAGTCTGAGGAGAAGATTGCTGCTGCAATAGAGAGTTCTGCACCAATACAGAGTTCTGTTTCACGTAACGGGGTTAAAAGGATTCCCTCCTCTTCATTCTTTTAATTTAACTTTTAACTCTTCCGTCTTTCAGCGATGGCTTAGTTCTTATGCTGACAAGTGTTAGAGGAAGTAATGTATCGCATGCATTTTAGAGAGTTCTGAATGGGGCACCAGGCCTCATCTAGGGACGGTGACTCTTCCATGCTGTAGGTTCATCACCCTCAGCACACAGCATCCAGCATCCTCCACTGCTGGCTGGGAAAACACACAAATCTACTCCTAACAACATGCTAGAAAATACAGCCCCCAGCAGCTGGAATACGTGTGAAACACCTTTTCTCACACCCATACCAATTCTTCTGCTTGCATATAAACACTTTCTCATGTGAGATTCTGTATCAACACCAAGCTTCCTTTCCTAGTAGGATGGACTGATTTTTCCCCACTGTACTGGCCACGACATCAGGCTGTCACTGCCTCAACACTGTGGAGAAAAGAGGTCAGCACTGAACAGCCCCTTTGCCATGACAAATAAGAGCAGCTGCAGGGTCAGTTAGTGAACAGCAGTCCAGAAAACCCCAAGCAATTGGATAGGCCAATACCAGAACAAAGCCCAGCTGTAGTTGCAAATACTGGGGAAAAACAGTAGCTGGAACTAGGGGTATGTCTCCAAATGTGTTTGTCTCAGATCTCTCGTGACCCATTCTTGCACTTCCAACTGTTACGGTGTCAGGAAGGTGTTACCCTCCTGTCATTTCTCTGAGAGCTGGCTCTTCTGCACGGGAAGCTGGACTGAGGAGTCCTTTTGATTGTTCTGTGTCTTCAAGAGGTTTGCAATAGAAGTATTACATAGCTCCTCTTTGTTTTTTCAGAGTGAAAGAATTGAAAAAGGCCAAGGAACTTGAAGATACGCAGCAGCATCCCGTAGCAATGTGACATTGCTTTTCAGACTGTTTTCATTTTCTGTTTTTAGCAGAGACATGCAACAACAACAAAAATACCCACTGCAGTTCTGGAAATACCAGCTGCAGGATTTTAACAGTAATGTTTTGGTCATTGCATTTGCACTTTCATGGACAACTTTTAATTTGTTCAGCAAGACATCTTGGAACTCAATCTTCTGTTGGATCGTTGGGAAAACAAAAGACACCAGGAAGAAATTGTGAGTTGCTTCATTCTCCGAGAAGGAACGAAGAAGCGATTAATTATCCTTTTCATATAGGGCTGTATTAAACAACATGTGGAACTGTACAAATATTATACCAAAAATATTGTTCAGAAAAGGTGGGAATGCACAAGCAACACAAGAATGCTGTTCCTGCACCTGTCAGTCATCTCCAAGAAACTGAAGCTTTGAGAGTCTCAGTGGAGGGGCTTAGATCAGTACATCTTTATTGGGTCCATGCATCCTCATTTCCTTCGCACTCCTGTCTTTTGTGTTTTATTTAAACCTCTACAGCACACTTAATGCAACTTTTTAAATCTGCAGGTTTTTAATACATCCTGTGGGAACTTACAGAAGGGGTTGGTGTGTGAGAGACACGGGTAATGCATGAGAATGGAGAGAGCAGCTTAAGCAAGTTTTAAACACTTTTTTTGGTATTTTTACTAGAACCTGCAAACATATCAACTGTCATGTACTTTCTCTCATATTCAGCACTTTATTTTCTAGCCTTACCTTCATGTACTATTGTTTTAATTAAGTTCTTAAATAATTTGTAAAACATGTAGCTTTTTCTCTTATGTCAAACCTCTTGTCATTTTGCAGAGTCACGTACATATGTTGCCTGGACATTTTAAGCCACCTAAAGATCAGTGGTGCTGCATTCTGGCCAGTAAATTTCTTATTTTGGCTACTTCATCGAAATCTGGGCAGTTTTCTGTATATATAGAAGGTAGAAATGGAAAATGAGAAAAAATATTTGAAAGGGAATATATTGATTAATTACTAAATATTTTATTCACAAAGGGTCAATAACTTGGCAAGATAAAATTATTATTTGTATAGTTTTGTCTGAATGAACCAGAAGAGTGTGGATGTATTGTTTGTACATATTGTATATATTAAAACAAAGAGATATGTGCATGAACTCAAGAAAAAGAAATGAACAAAGCAAAGCATTAGTGGCTATGGTCTGTAAAATGAAACAAAAACTTTATTTCACTATAAGAAACTTTATTTTAAATGTTCTTTAGAAGAACATTTTTGCTAAAGCATGACTAAATGGCAAAAAAGAGCTACTGTATTTAGACTTAGGAAAAAAAGGCAGAGCAACATTACTTAAAAAAAAAAAAAAAGAAAAAAAGGATATGTTTACATTTGATTTTGGCTACCAGGAGTTTGGTTCAGTTGGGTTTAATTTATATATTCCTTGCTTTTTTTTTCCCCCCGTCTTTTTTTTTTTTCTTTCTTTCTTTTTTTTTTTTTTTTGCCAATGGTGCCAAGTAATGTGAATGCTAATATTGCTTAAGAAAATTAAGTTACTTTTGCAAAGCAGATAATCATAAGAGTACAAAAACCGTATCTAGCTTAACACCATACACTCACTCCAATAAAGAACACTTAGAATGAACATAAAATGAAAAAAAAAAATAAATAAATAGTACAAAAGTAGAAAATATGTTTCACATTTTCATATCTCCTGCTGGAAGTCAGAAAATGTAATAAAAATTGCACAAAAAATTTAAAAAAATTAAGTAAAACTTAAAAAAAAGATGCAAACTGATCTTGTAGGGGTGTCATGGTATATTGCTATTTCCACATAGTGAGGAGCCAAAGAAATTAGATTTTTTTTAAATTGAACTACTAATTTAAAATTGTCACAGATTCTGAACAATGGGAACCAGGTTCTGATCTTCATTACATAGGAATGTAAGGGAAGAAACTCCTGAAGTCCATGTTGTTACTGTGGGTCATGTACATGTATCTGAGATCAGAAACTGCTCCTGTCTGTTTGTCTCACTTGTGGCAGTTTAAAATTTCTGAATGGACTTGTGTAAATCTGAGATTGTTAGTTTCGGAATAGTTGTTCTTGCTTGATCCCGGCCACCAACTGCAATGTTTAAACGCAGGGCTTGTTGTGAAGCCAAAAAATATTCACATATAAGAAGCTTTGAAACTGGTGTCTTTACAAGAAGAGTAAAAACAAAGATTGTGGCAAAAAAACTGGGGTCAGTGCTCTTGGTGCCTTTTCTATAATTGTACCTGTTTTTAATTACTTCCTTTCACTGCCAGCATTGAATTATAGTAGATGTGCTATAGCTCATTATCAGAATTCTCTTGTACATTTCTGAACTGCTGCTTTATGACCTGATTCAATTCTAAAAAAGGGAAAAAGGCAAAACGAATGGCCTGGCACTCACGCTGTGCCTGTGGGCAGCCTTGTAGCCTCCATTTACTGTCTGCAATTGGAACCTTAACCATTAAATTTTCCTCTCACGCCAAAACAGAACAGGAGACACTGAAGAATCTCCTTTGGAATGAATTGGAAATGCTCTGTATTAGTACTGGAAGAACTCTGACATTTTGAAAGTGAAATATTGTACCCATTAACCAATACGTGACAATATAGAATTGATCTGTTCTTAACAAGAGTAGTGACCTCAGTGGAAATGTTTTAACTCCTTGTCTTTACAGAAAATGATTCAGTAATATACAGAGCTATTTCAAATTACTCTTCCAGATCCATGGGCCTGGTGGTGTATCTACTAATCTAGATCCTGCTTCAGCCAAACGTTTAAGCCTGTACTGGTGTTAACCATGCCGGCAGTTCCGCGGGCGCAGCAGAACTCCCCGCATGCTTGAAGCCACGTACAGCTCCCAAGTGCTTTGTTGTGTCGGGCCGTAACCCTTCAGTGTGTCACTGGGGAGGGAGAAGGACTCCCCTGCAGTGAAGTGATTCTGCGAACCCTCTTCTTGGTTGTGGAACTTATATTTTCACCGAAGATAAGTAAGTGCAGCTTTCTAGGAAAATTCAAACTCCCAAGTGCCAGGAGCCAGATCTTCTGTCTTCTGATAATGGAACCGCTCCTTTGTGAAACACATTCGACAGCAGTAATACTGTGTGAAAGAAATACAGAATATAACATGAACCCCCTCTCTGGTTGCACGCTTATGGCAGTTCCACACAATAGCTGGTGCCCAATGGGGGGTCCCCAAGACTTGCATGTAAAACTAGTATAGATGTCTTCTCTTTTGTAAGTTTTATTTTTGTAACCGTGCATGTAAAGCATCACTGAATCAATGGATCTGTTGAAGAACTCAGCTGCTGGAACCATGCAAAATGTTTTGAATTGCCCTTAAAATATGGAAAATGTTTTCTGAATGCTTTATATTCTTTCTGCTGTAAATTAAAAACAAAGAAAATTTCCCCATACAAAGTGTGTGCCTTCTTTTAAAACACATCTCCTCCATCCTAGTTTGAGAGTGATGTAGCCCTTTAGTCACTGTAAGGAACCATGAAAAAAATGCATTTCTTCTCTGCATGATCTGCTTGTTAAGTATACTGCATCTGATTTCTCACAGGTGTAACAGCCTGCCCATGAGCAGGTGCAACCCCCAGAGCTTGTCTGAGATCACATTGTTTTCAGTTCCTGTCAGTGGACAATCACTTCCAGGGCTTTTCATGAGAAACCATATGTACCTGGTAGCAAAATGCTAAATCCTACAGTGTGCACAAAGCAGAGTCAAATCCTAGGAGAATTCAAGAGGGTTGCTGATGCAGATATGTAAGAGGTCACAATAATACAAATAACTGAGACACAGTAACTTTGCGCTGATCAGATATAGAAGTTACACAAATTGGCCCTCAGTAATGAAACTTTTGTACCAGACTACTACAAGGCCAGCCTAGCAGGGAAAATCAAGTTTAATAGTCATCTGGTATGCGAAAGACTCTGTTAGTAGTGCTGTAAGTTCTTCCAAAACCCAGAACCACAACAGAAGACGAGATTTCATTTAGAGAGTTTATTTCTGACTACAGACAGACAAAGTTTAATTATGTTCTCCTGATAAATAAATCAGCATTTAACTCCCCAAATTGATCTCAGCTACTTCCCCATTTTTCCTATTTACATACCTATTAATTGCCGAGTTCTTTAGTATTGTGGTGGGTTGACTCTGTACTGAAAGTAGACACCAGCTGTCTGCTCATTGCCCCACCTTCCCCCTTCTCCCCAGTGGAATGGCAGAAGAGAACTGGAAGACCAAACATGAGGGGAAAAAATGGCTGGAGTGAGAAAAAGCCTGTTTAATAAGTGAAGGGGGAAAGCGAAAACGAGCCCAAGTGGTGCAGAGCAGGCCCTGCCTCCCGCCGGGCCCGGCCGGAACCGCCGGCGGGGCTGCGGCAACAGAGCGGCCCGGCGCGGGGGGAGGGCGCCCCCCGCGGCGCTGCGCCCGACGGCTGCGCTGGGGGAGTGGCCCCGGCCGGTCACGCCCTGCCCCGGGTCCCGCCCTGCCTCCGGGTCCGCCCACTGCCTCCGGGTCCCGCCCCTCCGGCGGTCCCGCCCCTGCCCGCGGGTCCCGCCCTGCAGGCCCCGCCCTTCTGACGTCACCCATGGGGCGCCGTCGCGCGAGCACCGTTCCCGCTGGACCCGCCGGGCGGCTGCGGCCGCGCCTTCCCGCCGGCAGGATGTGGAGTGCGGGGCGTGCGGAGGCTTGTGCGGGGCCGTGCGGGGACGCGCGGGGAGCCGGGTAGCGCGCCGGGCCCGGCGCGCGCCCAGGCGGCGGTTCCAGGGCGGCTGCGCAGAGGCCCCGCTCGGGCCGGTACCGGGGCGCTGGGCTGGCCGGGCCGGGCTGTTCCACCAGCCCCCGGGCGCCTGTCAGAGCGGGGCCGCCCCGCCGGGGCAGCACCTGCTGGGCACCGGAGCGTTATTGTGTTTGGAGGTGTCATTTCCGAGACTCTTCCCCTGGAACTAGCAGTGAAATAGAACCAAAGGTTGGCGGAAGTGCCAAAACAGTCGAGCGGTGATGCTGGCCTGTACGGGGCCTGCTCCGAGCCTCGCCCCGGGCTTCCCGGCTCACGCCTTGTGCGTGTACACGTTTGTTCTCTCTCCGTGGAACTTAAAGTGAATGTATAAATGTGTAAATTCAGGAAATAGTCAGACTTGGCTGTTTGGAGTGCCAGGATGCGCTAAACAAGGGTCTGATGTGGAAGAAATAACAACATAGAAAAGGAAATTGACTACAGATAGTTCTAGAGATATGCAAAAAACCTGGCAAAGCAGTGAAAAGGGTATGAGGAGTATGTACAGGAACTCTTGCATCCATTACAAAGATGCAGAATGTTGAAGCTGGTAAACAAAAACTCTCTGTTATGAAATCAAAGCTGACCAGAAGTAAATTCTTGTATATGCCAGATTCTTTTTCCTTCTGCTGCTTTCGCTTGCTCCGTATCAACTGTTTCAAAATAATAGAGACAGCCAACAACAGAGAAGCACGTAGTCAGAATAACCATTAAGTTTTTGTATATAATTTTTTTGTAAATACTGTAGCTTGAAACTTAGTATTTGTGTTCATAGTGGAAAGCAAGAACACCCCTGAGCCTAAACTCTTGACTCCTTGAGCCCTGAACCATGGTTGGAGCTGTCCTGTACCTTATTGCAAAATGTGGTATTAGCAAGCCATTGCTGTCTCTTAGAATGGCAGGCAGTTTGTTGACAAGATATTTGGAACACAGTGTGACTTGCACCTAATGTCAGCTGTTAAAACACCATTTCTTCAGTAGGAAACTACCCTACATTTATTCCAAGGATACATCTCAGGAATGTCAGATGAATAATGATGACTTTCTTTACTGCAGGTCAGCCAGTATCCCTGGAAGCTCAAATGTGGCTGCTGGCAGTAATCGTCGACTTCAGCAGACTCAACACCAAGTAGATGAGGTAAAAGTCTAGTCCAATAGCAGTGTCATTGTTTTCCTTCAGGAAACCTATAAAACTAGAAGAGATATTTTTACCAAAGCAGTTTTCCCTTCATTATATGAAGGGGAAGTAGAGAGAAGTTACCAGTGTCCAAATATTAGCTGCAATCTTGCTGCTTGAGGATTTGGCAAAATTAAAGATAAAAACCTTTGTTCTTACAGAGAAAAAGCTTTTTTCCCATCAGTAGCCATGAAGGCTGACTGCCAAATATGATGTGTCTAGATTTTTGTGGAGCCCAAAAGCCAGGCTGTCTAGCAAGAGTATTTTTTGACATGGTTTACTATCACGTTTATATGACTCAACTCCTTCTGAAGCGGCTCAGGAATTATTTCCCAGGTTTGAAGGAATGCCAGCACTACTGGCACTACTGACTTTTTAAAGTAGTTATTAGGGGCTTCCAGCCCAACTGTGAATTCCAGGGTTTTGTTTAAGCTTATGACTGCATATATTAAAAGGTAATAGCCTCTGCTTCTGAAAAGAGAACACTGAGTACCATGTGTTGCTGTTTGTTGCCTGCGATTATGTTCTACCATGGGTTATACAACTGGTAACTTACTGTAAGCATTAAACTGGTGTAGGTTGTTGACATCATGAGAGTGAATGTGGACAAGGTATTGGAGCGAGATCAGAAGTTATCAGAGCTGGACGACCGTGCTGATGCACTGCAAGCAGGAGCTTCCCAATTTGAGACCAGTGCAGCCAAGCTGAAAAGGAAGTATTGGTGGAAGAACTGTAAGGTAACCTTCCCTTGTGTACTTATGCTGTGCAGTACTACAGGTAACACTATTACAATTGGCATCCCAAAAGGTAGAAGAAGAGATTACTTTAGCCAATGTTGTTTAACTTACAGCATCTAGCTTTTTAAAGCTTGACATAGTGGCTGGGTGAAGGAATGAAAAGCTGGACTAGAGGCCATGCTGCCCTATGCAAGATCTTGTGTAACACTGTAATGGCCAGTGGGGAAACACGTCAGTAATCTGAGGTGTTGAGGAACAGGAAGAAAAGTGTAAAAATGCATAGCTTGAGTTAAAGTACAGGAAGTGTTAGAAAGTGTAAGAAGCTCACTCAGACTCCTGTACTTGTAGCTGTTGGCAAAGGTTGGAATCATCTTTGGTGAGTAACAAAGACTTGTGTATTCACTTGAGACAACCTCTGTGTGAAGGAGACTGTACTGCTGTGTTTTGTCCGTGTGCATGACCTGCCATCTCTAAGTGTGGATCAAGCTTGCTTACCGAGAAGCTTTGCTTGCCCTGTTAGAGCTGACACATGGTGCTAAATTCCCTTGAATGGGCTGTTTTCCTGTATCCTGAGGGGCAGTTAGTGCTGTTGCATGGTTTGTAGTAAGTGTTGTGTGGCTTCTTTTCACAGATGTGGGCAATATTGATAGCTGTTGTTGTCATTATCATCATCATCATCATCATCGGTAAGTTTCACCAAAGTGGGGATTCCTCATAGGCTTGGAATCGATGGTGTTAATTCACTGACTGGTATAGTTTAAATAAAACCAGGATACTCAAATAGAAGTACTACTTCAGCATTAATTTGAAGTAGTAGTGACAGTTTTAACAAGCATTGTTTGCAGTGAATGGTAAACTGGGACTACTGTGGGAGCTCCAGGACCTGAATCTCAACCACCTTGCTATGAAAATAGCAAGGACTTAGAAACCAGGAACAGACGTGCTTTTTTTTTTTTTTAGCTGCATGTTGCAGAAGCGTAAGATCAAATTCCACACACCTCCCTTGTCTGAGAACTATTCATCATTTGCCATAGCTTCCTGCTAGATAAACCTCTTTTGGTTTGGGAGTTCCAAGTGCACTGCCGTAGCAGGGAGGTTTTCTTTGAGTAGAGGTTTTGCTGCCAGATGAAATGAGTATAATGTTGGGTTAGGATGGAGAGCCAGGGAATGTATAGTTCAGTCTTTGAGTCCCCATGTAATCACCAGATATTTAATGGGAAGACAAAGGTTTTAAGTTTGTGCCGTGATACAAAAACACTGCAGTAACCACTGACATCAGAGATGTCCTCCTGGGTGAGAAGTACTGGAAGGCAAGCACAAAGGAAGAACGCAGCTAAGAAAACCAACATCGGCAAATTCTTAGATTTAGAGGATTTAAGAGGGATTTATCTTTATTATCTTAAATTCTTAAAATGCAGGACTGTTATGGTGAGGGGCTGAAGGACACTGCCTCACTTCTTTCTTTTTTTTGTAGCCTCGACTACTTCATGAGTTACAGGAAGAAACTCAGATCAACTGAAGGTGCCTCTGAATCTTCAGCCTCTCCACTTCAAACCTGCTGCATTTTCAGTCCATTTACTGCTGTTTAAAGCAAAACTATTTTCATTACTGAAATGTTAACTAACTTTACTGGTTGCCTTAAGACACTCCTGCCATTAATTACTAACAAGCACAGCTCACTACTTGCACAGTGCCTTAATAAACGGGGTGCAGAGCTCGTGAGGCGGACCCGGCTCTGGAGCTGCGCGACCGCCGCTGTGCTCGCCCCGCGCTTCTGCGCGCGCGCGGGCCCCGCCCCTGTCCGGCCCCGCCCGGGGGGCCGGCCCCCGGCCCCGCACCGTGGCGGCGGGGCAGGCCGCGCATGCACGGGGGCCCGCGTGCGGTGCCGCGTGAGGAGGGGCGGGCCAGCGCACGCGGGGCCGCGCACCGCCCGCTGAGCCGGTCTCCTCCACATAAAACGGCTCTGACCCCGCCTCCGCCTCCTCTCTCTGTTCGCACGTGGCGGGTGTGTGGGAGAGGGGCCGCCGCGTGCGCCGCGTTACGTAACCGCGCGGGACGGGGGCGCGGCCCCTGAGGGCTCCGCGGCCCGAGCGGGAAGCAGCCTGGGGTCGGCGGGACGGGCCGCGCGTCCGGGGGGCTCGAGGGCCGGGGAAGACGAAGCGGAAGCCGCTCGGATCAGCCGGGGTCTTTTGCGAGGAATCCGCCCGAGCGGTGAGCTGAGGGAGTGCGCGCCGGAGAGCAGAGCGGGAGCGCAGAACCGGCTCAGGTGCCCGCTCCGCTCGGCGGGAGGAGGAGAGGGGACACCGCTCCTCCCGCTGTCTCGTGGGGCGGCGCGTGTCCTCCCTGCAGCCATCGGCCCCGGCGGCGCCAGGACGCGCGGGCGCCAGGGTCTGGCTGTGCTGAGGGGGCCGTGGCGGCCGATGCTCCCGCGCTGTGTCGCTCCAGCGGAGCCGAGATGGACGCGGCGAAGGCGAAAGGGCAGCGCGTAGCAGCTCGGCGCACGGTTCAGTGCCCGGGGGCCGGGCGGGAGCCGGCGGCGGCGCCGCGGGGCGCTGCGGGGGGGGGCACTCGGTGCAGCGGCATTGCGGGAACCGACTGCGCGGGACGGAGCTCCACAGCCCGCGAGTCCAGACAGGCGGCCATTTTCGCCGCCGCAAAGCCAACAGGTAACAGGGCGGGCGGCGGCCGGAGCGGGTGCCCGGGGACCCGTCGCGGCCGTGACCCGTGGGGCTGCTCGGGGACTGCAGGGCTGCAGGGGGCACGGGCCGCGGCGTGTGCAGGGGGGCGAGCCTGCTGCTGCTGCGCGGCTCCTTGAGATGTGCCTGAGTCTGAGATCGGCTGAGCCATGTACGGCAGTGACCCTGTGGTAGCTTCTGTGTGTACTTCATCTTAAGGCCTTATTTGGCGGTACCAAAGCAGAAATTACTGAAATAATATTTTTCCTGGAAGTTCAGAAAATCAGTGAGATGGTAGTTTCTTTTATTTTTTAATTCATAAAAGAGTTCAAATCTATAATTCATGTAACGTTGAACTGGCTTGTTAACACGCAATACTTGAACCTATGTAATGGTTTATATAATAAGAGTATGATACTAATAAAAATGTCAAATGGATAAAAGTTATTAAAAACAATCGTGTTCATATCCCATCTGTAGGATTAGAATCTCATTTGAGAATACTGACTGCTTATTTTTTAGTCACTGAAATAAGCAAATGTAAGAAGAGGGAGATTTTGCCTTTAAACAATTCTGCAGCTGTTGAAGCTAACAACTCAAAAGTATAATGAAGACTCTCAAGTCATGTGAGGAATGAAATCTTTGCATCAGGTGTATTTTGAGAACCTCGTGGTGGTTATAATCAGATGCAGACTTGAAGGCTGTAAAAACTTAGAGAGATCAAGAATCAGTACCTATTAATGATTTTAATACTAGTGAGATTTACAAAATCTAGAGTAAACATCAGCTTATTTTTAGTTGCTAAGCATCTTGAGAAGCAGAGAGGTTTTGATGGGACTTTGCCATCCATGACATATTCAAGTTGGAAACAAGGAAGGTAGAGAACAGTTCAAGTAGCAAAGAAGTGAGAAAAATACAACAGGAAATTTAGTGAAGGAGCATTAGACGTTTCTGGATATTGTGTGATGCTGCGGCCAATCCCATAAAATGTTGGTTTAGTGAATAATTTTAATTCAGTGATAGAAAAGAAAGCTTCTGTACCAGAATTCTCTGGTAAAGTTTAACCTTTATTTTACAGTGAGCAGCTGAATTGGAGCCAGTCTCACAGAGATCTGATGATGATGATCCAAGAAATGAAAAGGTGTTTGCCTGAAGAGAAAAGGAATTCCAGCAAGTCCAGCACCATCAGTGCTCTCAACTACGCCTTGCAGTGTGTCCAGCAGGTCCGAGGTATGTGTGGAGAAAATCTGTAAGAACAGCAGCACGGTATGAATAGATGTGTCTGACAACAGATAGCATTAAAACAAAAGAATGCATTCTAGTTATCCTGCTAACAGTTGACTTTCTGAAGCACTGTGGGGTTTTCGTTGGGTTTTTTTGTTAAACAATCATGTTATCTTTTCTATTGAAATACCCACCTACTGCTTCGCTTCTCTTCAGAGTCCCATAGCTAATAGGTGCCTACTAGTACCTTTCTGTGTATATTGAAAAAACATCATTCCCATCCCGCTTTGAAAAATTATTGGATAGTTTGTCTTTTTCAACAGAACTAGGTAGCTAAAATTGTTCTTTTGCCATCACATTCTGTCCTTTCTACTTCTTCATGCTTGTTTTCTGTAACATAACTAGGTCATTCCAGTAGTATAATCAGTATTCCTTTTCCCTTTGTCACTACACAGACCTTCTTCATCTCACCTTGGACTTCACCAAAAAGATGACAAAAGTACAAGGGCTGTAAGAAATATTTTCAAAGTAGTCTCCTTACTGACTTACTTGTGTTTGTTTTGCTTTTCTGTTTGTTTTTTTTTTCAATTAGCAAACAATGACTTTTTCCAGGCTCTGAATGACCGAAGAGTGTTTCAGACTGATGTGGTGACATACAGCATAGAAGAGTTGGTGGCAGTTGCATCTGAACACACTCCAAAAAACACTGTAAGAATTCAGGCACACTCAAGAAGTTCATCACTTGCCATTGCACTCTATTTAGTCTCCTTACATCGTTCTGTGGAAATAGAATGTGTAAAATTGAAAGGCCTTTAATTTTTAGCCAGAGAGGCCTTAAAGTTTTAAAGTTAGATCAAGACTACTACTTATCTGTGCTGTCTCAGGGTACCCAATGAGAATGAGTAGAAGAAATACTAATTTTTCTTCTTTTTTTTTCCAAGAACAGATAGCTCTTTGAGAATTCATTTACAGTGTAGTAATCTCTTGAAACAGCAAAAAGTTTTCAAAAACAATCAAGTTTAGAGTTGTGACAGGCTTTTTTTTCTGTTTGTACTCTGGATTTAATTTTTTTTTCTTGTTTTGCGATATCTGTCATGCTTTCTGGCTCTGCTTTAAAGAAAAGAGTGTTTTTTGAAATTCAATACTGTTAGATGCTGTATCAGAAGTATTGCAAATGGTTGCTATTTGAAAAGCTCTGAGTATTTTTGTGTGTGGAATTGTAGTGAACCCTCTGAAATTTGGGGAGAAGTGTGTGGAGTGATAACCAGTCATTCTGGACAAAGACAAGCATCGCTCTGATTGGTTTCAGTTTTGATACTGCAGTTTTACTAGCATTTGTAAATCTTGAGTATGCTGTTATGGCATTGGAGAGTGTAGTATTTTACACACTACTTTAATTGGATGCTAAATTAACACATTTTTGAACTTCATCCTGAGGTTGTGGTATGTGGTGGTTTGGGGTTGATTTGTTTGTTTTGGGGTTGCTTTGCTCTTTATCTTCACAGTTTGGGGGGATGATTGCCTTTAACATTTGTTTTCCAGGACACATTTGTGGCTGTATTTTCTTTGCTTTCTGGACGCATAGTACATATTTCTGAGCAGGCAGCATCTATCCTAAACTATAAGAAGAAAGTGTTGGACTCTTCCCGGTTTGTGGAGTTGCTTGTCCCTCAGGATGTGAGTGTGTTCTACACACACACGGATCACTCTCACCTGCCACTTTGGAACATGGAAAGTGAAACAGGTGGGACTTGGCAATGCTTTTAAATGTGCTATGTGTCTTTCTGTCTTTACAGGGTAGAATAGTAGTTCATTTTAAATGCTTATGCTAGCAGTATACATCAGCAACACTTGTTTCCCTTCCACTTTGAAAACTGCAGTGGCTGTGGGATTAGTTCTTGCTAGTCTCTTAGAGGCTTGACTCTTACTTGGGGTAAGTAAAAGACAGATACTTCGTTGTTTCATGTACCATCTTACTCATTCCAAATACTGCTGCTTTTTGAAAAGAAACTAGAGGTCTAATTGTGAGTTTGAAGTTGTTTAATCTATACCTTATGGTTGCTTAGGTGCTTTGTCTTTATGGTCCACTTACTTCCTGCTGTGAATATAGCTCACCAAAACCAAGTTTTAAGCTGACTTGCTATTTAATGCCGGATGTGTCTAAACTGTGACTTTTGAGTCCTATGTTATTTGTGAGCAATTTAAGTGTAGCTTGCATTCCACGGGTGTGTCTTTTGCCCACTTAGACATGGGTTGTTCTGAGGCTGTTCTGGTATCAGATCTGAGAAGTCCAAAGTCCTTGCTGTCAAAGGATGGTGAGACATCTGGAGGTTGCAAATGCTAACATACCAGGGATTCCACAACTTGGCAGCCAGTCACGTGCTTGCCCAGCAGAGCAGAGGCACCCCAATGGAGTTGTTCTTGCCTGTATATAGTTTTTGTTACATGGTTCATAAAGCCAGGAAATGTCAACTTTGCTTTTCATAGTGATGCACTGGAGAAAGGATTTTTTTTTTTTTTTTTTTTTTTTTTAGGTCATACACATTTCCTCTGAATTTAGTTCCAGGTCAGCCACTTCCCAAAGAGTGAGTGGGCTGAAGAAGAGAGGTAACATTTGAGGTGGGAGCAGACTGTTGAACAGCTAATTCAGTAGCTAATGAAGAGTAGGTTGTGAGACTTCAGTCTTGCTCAGAAAGTCTGGAAAATGCAGAGTTTAAAATAGTTCTGATAGGTGTGACCTTTTTGAGCATATCAACTGATACTTTCAATGTGTTCTTCTTATTAGCTTCTCTGTATGAATATGCCCAGGTGAAATCCTTTTTCTGCAGGATCAGGTAAGTACATTATTACAAGGGTACCATACTAGGCAGAAACTGTTCTATTGTTACAGCTGACCAGTGTGAGCTCATGAAACTCCATTACAAAATGGGCTTCTTGTGTTTAATATTGGCATCCAGTAGGACACTTTGAGTGTCTTTCCCAGAATGATGCATAAACTTGCACGGGGATAGAAGGAAAACTGTTCATGTTTCTTTTGGATCTATCAGTTTCCTTCTGTACTGTCATGCAGGAGAAGAATGATCTTGTTTGGGGGTGGAGGCAAAGATTATTTTGCTTAAGATTAAGATTACTTGAGAGTTTGTGATGAAAGCATTAGCAGAAACTCAGTCGCCCGAGTCCCAGTGTGAGACCTGACTCCTGAGATACTACTTGCTGTCACTAGGGATGCTGTTTGTTGCTTTATACCTGACTAATCTTAGAGCTAAAAGAAGAAAAAACCTGAAACTGGCCTTTCATCTTCAGTGCAGTTCTGTTCCAGACTCAGGCGATCTCTTGATTTTAGTAAGAACTGTTTGCTTCTGAGCAGATATAACATTTACTCCATCTTTCAGTTGCCCATTGATTCATTCATATGTATTTCAAAAACCTGAGCTCTAAAATCATTTGTATCTTGAATTGTGTAAGGGCACCTGGAATAAGTACAGCAGGACAGATAGCAATGTTAAGTTGGGGGAACTGTTTGTAAACATTTTACAGTAGTTTTTTTGTGTTTTCTTAAGACATCTGCCTCTACTTCCCTTACATAACAGATCATTTGATTATGTTAGCATCACAAATAAAAATATTTTTTCACAGGAACACAGTAGGCTTAAGTAAGAAAATGGGTTTCTGTGAGTTAAATTTCTGCTGTATCCAATCTCCATTTGTATCTTTTGTTTTCCCAAAGGCAGGGGTGTCAGAAGTAGGTTTTATTATACTAGCTTCTCTCTAGAATCATTTTACAAAACTAAGTGTGGAATAAGAAAGTAACTTTTAGTGTAAGTGATAATCTCCAAAAATTTATCTCAATTCTGTCAGAACTGGGTAAGATACTGCAATTATAACACTTACAATAGAAAGGGGCAATCGCTAATGCAGCTGTTGCAAAGCCATGGTTAAGATCTCATCTACAGTGTTGTGTGCTGCTACTGTTCACCGTGGTCTAGGAAGACAAGTTCTCATGGAGGGCAGTCAAAGAATAACAACAAGGCTGGAGGAGTCTTACTTACGTAGCTCTGTCAAACAAAACTTCAGTGAGTCAGATTTTTTTTTCTGTAAGAGTGGTACAGAATAAACAACAAACAGAAAAAGAACTGTTTATCTTGAAAGAGAGCACAAAACCAAATGAATGGTTCTTGTGAATACGTTTGGACTGAGAATTAGAAGGTAGCCTTTAACCATTAGAGGAATAGTATTTCTAGACAACCTCTGAATGCAAGCACTGGAGGCAAAACACCTACTTGATTTTGTGTGGGGAGAGATCAGTATTGCTGAATCACAAGGGAGTGTGTGTAGGACCTGACTATCTGGATCTGTGTGCTCAGCATAACTTCTCCATGCAGGGTTCTAAGCCCTGACACAAAGTATGTGAGTCTTAAAAACAGTGTGTGAATCCCTTTTACTTTTCCTCAGGGGTGGTAAAGACCAAGAACAAGAAACACGTTGTTACCCCTTCCGAATCACCCCATACTTGGTCCATGTGTGTACTTCTGTCCATGTGGATGCAGAATCCTGCTGCTTAGCTTTGGCTGAGAAAATTCACTCTGGATATGAAGGCAAGTCAGGAGATTCCAGTGAATGCAGTGTATGAAAGTCTGCCTCTTCTGTTTAGAACTTGTGCTTGGGTAGTCTCACCTGTGTAACTTGCAGCTTGTGTGTGCATGTGTGTGAATACAGAGCATCTCTGCTGCTTTTGCCAAGCCCCAAAGCATTTCACCTCTCCTCATTATTTTTGTTTTGGAGAGAGGTCTGTAGCATCTAAACATCTAAAATGTTTTGTAATGTAATGAATTGGTCAGAAAGCAGTGAACAATTAAAAAGGTCAGGAGCCAGTAAATCTCTGTCCTGAGCAAAAGTAATGCCTAGGTTTTGTCTTAGTGCATATTTTGTTTTTATTAGCTCCTCGAATTCCTATGGATAAAAGAATCTTCACCACCACTCACACCCCTGGATGTGTTTTTCTGGACATAGATGACAGGTGAGAGACTTAAGACCTGTGAGGTGTGCATGGAGAGGTAGGAAAAAATCCCTTGATGATACAGCTAGAGACCCAAGTAAAGATAGTTGAACTATGCAGTTGGCAATAGTTAATAAAACAATTTTGTGTTAGTCCACTCATAGAAAACATCTTGCACTCCTTGTAATGTCCTTCCTTGTCGTAACATGCATATTGAACAGAACCACAGCCAGTTTTCGTTACCCAGGGCAGTGGAGAGCTGTGATAGCACCCACAGTGGAAAACGTGCGTAATGCCAAGCTCTGGGGATCAGAGTGGTGACACAGCTGGACTGAGCTTGGTCAAATAAGTTTGGCCAGACTGAAGCTCTCTCCTGCAAAGCCACAAGACTGTTTTTACAGTACATCTTGCACTGTGCCTGTCAGATTTCTTACTCCCATTTTACCTATGACCTCTTTTTTTTCAAGATCCCTTTTTTTTTCCTTTGATGTAGACAAGCACAAGACTGCCTGCAGGTGTGAATATCTGTTAGATCTCCAGGCACAGAAATGTTTGTCATTCGTATTTACGTGTTTGTATTGCAGTGGAGGATTATTAGGTTGGAAAATGTTCTGTAGCTTTAGTTCATTCCATTGTAGATCGTGCATGGGCCCTTCACTGACAAGCAAAGAGTTAAGGATGTAAGTACTCAAAACTGTATTATAACCTGTCATAATGTGTTCGGGTTTCAGAGCAGTGCCTTTGTTGGGTTACTTACCTCAAGATTTAATTGGAACATCCATACTGATGTATTTGCACCCGGAAGATCGTCCTTTGATGATTACCGTTCACCGGAAAAGTAAGTACAGTTGCTTTTAGAGGAATTTCTATAAGTTTTACAATTCTTTCCTATCACATTGCTTGACATGTGACTTATGTGCAGTCTAGACAAAAATGTAGTGCAATCAGTTTGAGATCAAAGCATATTGAATCACAAAGTTTTAAGGACCCCAGTCATTAGTGTTTGTGCTTGCACTACTGTGTCATAATGTAAACTAAACCTTGTTTCTTCATTGTGGGTTTTTTTTCAGTACTGAAATTTGCTGGCCAACCCCCTTTTGAACATTTACCTATTAGATTCTGTACTCAAAATGGGGATTATGTCATACTGGATACCAGCTGGTCCAGTTTTGTGAATCCTTGGAGCAGGAAAGTAGTGTTCATCATTGGCCGACACAAAGTCCGGACGTAAGTCAGTTGTAGCATTAATCTATTAAAGTCCTTTTCATTGATTACTCTGCAAAACAAAAAAGTCTAAGTACTAAACTAGAGACATAATGTTGCTCTTGCAAATGTGATAACTACCTAGTATCTGTCTTCAGCCCGTTCCTTCAGAACAGCATTAGTCTCATTTATGAAGTATGAAAATAAGTGAATTACTTCAAACTAAAAGGCAAAACCAACTTTTTTTTTTTAGCATGTATTTTCATATGGTTGATGTCCAAATACTGCAACAATGGACATGTCTAAATCAAAATACCAGTTTTAGATGAGTAAAAGCTAAAAAGCAACATAAAAAGCAGGTCACTTTAACAAATAATTACTTAAAATTCATGATTGGCTCACCCAATTAATTGACCTTCTGGCATATTTTCTTCTGGAACATTTACTTGATACAGAATCTAAATATTTACCAAAGTTGTGTCTTTTAAAAATGCAATTAGTGTTGAATGTGCAAGTTAATTTTGCAGGTTTTTCTCCTTAGTTTCCAGGAGATTTGAAAATATGACTGACTGTATTCTTCTTACCTGGTTTCTCTTATAGGAAATGGCTTTTTGGGATGATCTTCTGACTTTTCAAAGTGATCTTTTATTCAAGATTTTATGGGGTGTGAATTTGTCTTCTGAGTGAAGGAGACAGAAGGGTAGATGCTTGTCAACCTTGTAACTTGGGTCTCTGCTGGTCTGTTGACTTCCCTGGGGCCCACCTGCTTTCATAGCACTGCCCCACTACCCCAGCAGAGCACCTGTTGGGACAGATGACATCCCTTTTTGTTGGTTCAGAGAAGCAGTCAAAATAAAATAATGATAATAAAATAAAGAATCTGTTCTAACTGTTTGTAGCTACCTTTTCTTCATCAAATTATAATGAATAGTGAAATATTGTTGGCTCTCTCCAGAAGCCCTCTGAATGAAGATGTCTTTGCTGTAAGAAGTAAAGAAATGAGCAGCGTGGAGAAAGAAATAAGAGAATTGCAAGGACAAATTTACAAACTGCTTCTGCAGGTAAAAAAGATGAAGGAATTTCAGAACACTGGATGGTCTTCTGAATGAGAGGCTAAAGAAACTTGAGTCTGCTTAGCAGACTACTTTGAGGATGGCCTTTTAAAAGGTCTGAAAGGAAGGTTCTAAATGGAGACAGGCCCACCTCATTACAAAAAAAAAATGTTTGACAGGTTTGTGTGTTGAAAGATAAATCTGCCTCCTGAAACAGTCTGAAGTATGGTAGAGAATTCTTCCTAAGCACATGGTAGAGCCCAGACAAATATGAATTTTTCACTTGATTTTCTGTGTTTATTTGACGTTCTGTGTTGTAAAGTATGTTGTTTCCTTCAGTTTGTTCTCTAAAAGCATGAATTTTTAATTACTATTTTTCGCCCTCATACAGCCAGTTCACAACAATGTTTCCAGTGGTTATGGAAGCCTTGGAAGCAGTGGCTCTTATGAGCACTATGTCAGCATAGCTTCTTCAAGTGACTCCAATGGGAATTGTGCAGAGGAAATACAGGAACCAGTAAGTCTGTAAATGTGTCACTGCCTGCAGAGTAGTAAAAACGCACTTTTAAAATGAAAATGTTTACTCTCATATGCACTTCTCATCATGAACTTTACTGAAGTGGGAAGAACACAGCTATATTCAAGCTAAATTGATCAGTTACAGAGTGCTGGCTTTTGGGTTTTGCTCTTAATTTTGCTGACTGCTATAGAAAACACTGACTGCTAAAACAAGCATTGCAATTACCTAATTTCCTTGTGAGGCTCCTGGGTAAGTCATCAGCTTACTCCTACTCTCAGGACTTGTCATCAGTATTAAAACTATCAAATGCTGAGGCTGTTTGAGCTTTCTTACAGGTAATTTACTTAAATTAACCATGATAATTGGATTCATTAAATCTACAAATACCAGTAGATATTAGGCTTAGGCTGATAATCCACTCACTTTCAATTTGAAGAATACAAGAACTCAAATCAACTCCTATGGCCTCTTTGCACTCATATTATTCTGATTTCACATTTTTCACATATCTCAAGATGACATTGCAACAAGTTTGTGCAGATGTCAACCGAATAAAGAATCTGGGACAGCAGCTATATATTGCATCAAGGAGCAAGCCACAGAATGGAAATGAACAGGCTGTGAGCTCAGAAGTGCTAGGAGGTAAGTTAATGTAGTTATCTTCTGTAAGATAACATGAACTCCTGTAGATCTGTAACCATGAATTTGGCTAGCTGGTGTGATGCCGAAGAACTCCAGACAGCATTTTGGCATGGCTTAAACACAGGAAGAGGTTTGTTTTCTTTAAAACCCAAACAAGCAAAAAAAACCCCAAAGTCACCACTTAAAGAAACCTCAGCAGATGCAATAACTTTTTAACTGCTTCTTGAGATATGGAGGAACGTATTTGTCTCTAGGTTAATAGACTTACTTTTTTATTTATTTGAACGTTTTCTAGTGAAAATGCACATATGCTTGTAGCAAGTACTGTGAAAGCTTCCCTTAGTTACTTTATATGGACTCTTTGAAACAATCATAGGTTTGACAATGCTGCCTCACTTCCCGCTGAAGTAGGGGTTTAGTCACTGAGTGCTTAATATTATCCTAATGCACATTATTTGCAGTTAGTACCTAGCGCAAATATATGGAGAAACCTGGATGCTTCCTCAAATATGATAGAAATCTGTATTAAAACATTTTCCACTATGATACTGTCTATTATAAAGTTACTATTAACTGCTGGTGTTGTTCTAGAGGACTGTATTATTAAAGTTGATAAAACTCTGACCAGTGTATCCATGGTACGTAAAGCTGTGAATTACTGTTAAATAGCAGGTTGGATTCTGTGATGTATAAATTGAAAGAAGAGTATTATTAATTACAGCTTTGTTTACAATTTAAAGGCAGACGTTTTCTATATGCTACTTTCTTTGTGTTTACTAGTTGTTCTGAGTGGATGTTTAAGGCAGTGTGTGGGGGTTTGGTTTATTTCGGGTATAGTTTCCCCTTCTCCTTCCCCTGCCTCAAAACATATAAATTGAGATGAAAATGCAGAATAACTTAGTAATGAGAGCTGTGCTGTCATAGGCCATATATCCCTGTATTATATATATGTATCACAGTATAAATGCCTGTGTGTGTGTATATATATATGTATATATCTGTGTATGTCTTGGTGAGGGTAACGTTTAGATGCCCTTAAGGAGGAATCTTTAAGATTTCCTCTATTCTAGGGAAGAGGCACACTGCTTCCTGTTTTCTTCAGACATTGAGAAGTGATAGCACAGAAGAACCAGGCAACACATTTTATGATGATCCAAAGAAGACTCCGCATATTCCTTCCTATCAGCAGATCAATTGTGTCGATAGTATCATCAGGTAATAAACTATGAAGCAATTTTAGTGATACAAGTTTAAGGTTATTTGGTGGAAGGTAAATATCCAAGCATTTTGCATTAGTCTTAAAACTGTCTGGGTTTTGAGTTGTGAGATGAATTTGGGATTGTTTGTAAAGTTTTCTCCCTTTCTGACTGAGCATTGGGATGGATTGCTAAATCTGAATTATACAGTAATGAAGAATTTAGGACCTAAGATTCTGTTTGCAACTATTTATTGACATTTGTCTACTGCTAATTTCACCACTGGTGCAGTAGGAATTCAGGTGAATTTTGATGGACATAATATGTCAGTATCTTCTCATTATACCCTCTGAGAATATCCATATAAAACAGAAAGTTGATATAATTTATAGAATCTCAGTATTTTTAACCCAGTGGATAATATAATCTTTTTTCTTTTTTTTTCCTTTCTTTCTTTTTCCCCTCAAAGAGTGATAGATTTTATTTAAAATACTCCTTGGAAAGCAGATACGTGTCCAGAACTTCCTGCAGTGAATTTAAAATACTAGTTAACAACCTCTGGATCTCCAGTTTGGATTATTCAAATGTTTATATCTCCTAATGGAATAAAAAACATAAAGTAGGGAGAGCTTCCTGTGATATGCTTTCATTTCAGATATCTAGAGAGCTGCAGTATTCCAGCATTGAAAAGGAAATGTAAATCATCTGCAAATACATCATCATCATCTTCAGAAGATGACAAACAAGTCCAGCAAAGTCAGCAGGAAGTCCAGGCATTGGAAGGTAACACAAAGTGTACTGACAATCATAATAGAACCACAACAACTGATTTAATTTTTATACGTCAATTGTTACGTGTTCCAAGGTTTATGTCCACTTTTTAAATTGCTGTGCTGCTAACGATATTTTAGGTGTGTGGTAAATATTTCCTTGCCTAAATCTCGCAGTTAAGCATAAGCTACAATGTTAAGTCTTTGAACGTAGAATGTATCAAAAGAAGTATTGTTTGTTGTTGCTAAATGAACCTTCTGTTGCTCACTCATTTTATGCCATGTTTCGTATATACTGGCATATGAATGTTTTTTTGTATAGAAGACTGTCTTCTTTAATAGTCTACATAGTTACTGGTTATTTCTGAACCAGTCAGATTTGATGAATTGGGAGCGTAGTGCATGGAATGAAATTCCATGTAGAAACTTTGTTGTCATTTACCAATAGATACTGCTATGCTGTCAGCAGTTAAGTCCCACACTCCAATATCTGCTGATCTGGAAGAGGCCTTGAAAGACCAGAGAACTGCAGGCATGGTGGGAGCTCCTCTGGCAGACCTGACCCTGTCCAACAAGGCTCCAAGTGTGGTGTCTGTCACCAGCCAGTGCAGCTACAGCAGCACTATAGTGCACGTCCCACACCCTGAATCAGGTACTGTTCACACTTGCAAAACGCTGACTTGACTCACTGGTTTTTGAATTTACACAGTATTTCCAGACAGAAGTATACTGTGAGAAAGTTTTGTCCATTTAAGATACATTTTTCTGAATGCAAATTCTGAAATATTGAGATACTTCTTGAGACACTGTGAATAAAACTTGAGCCTGAGTATTTTAGTAAAACAGTTTTTGCAGACTGCACTATTTCCTTTCCCCTTGAATTTCATCACATATACCTCAAACACAACAATGTGCTTTTGGCCATTGAGGATTAAAACAAAATTACTTATGGGCCAATGTTAGTTCATTTTAATGCAGGAAGAAGCATAAAAATCAGTATTTAGCTGCTGTTGTACTAAGAAAATATGAAGAAAGAACTGCCTATAACTTCAAAGGGAATTTGAAGTTTTCCAGACCATGCAAAATAATTTGCTCAGTTGATGTTAATGTAACTGTATTTGAGTATAAAGGGTGTTTTCTCCTGCTGCCTCTGCAGCCTGTATCTACTTGGTAGCTCAGATGAGATTGTTTTCTGTGTAACCCTCTGGGTGTTGTGGGAGTTGACACCAGAAAGCCAGAGCAAAGAGTGATTTATTTTTTTCCCTCTTCAAAGAAGTGACTACAATGGAGGATACTGCTGTTGGAAGTGAACAAATTGAACTGCCTCCTGTAAATACTCAGAGTCCTGCTATGTTACCTGAGGACTTAAAGCCAGTTGGGCTAACAAAGGAGACGTTGTCAGCCCACACTCAAAAGGAGGAACAGAACTATGTTGACAGGTTCCGACAGAGGATCTTGCTTTCTCCATTTAGGACTTACTTTCAACAAGGAAGCAGAAGTAACAACAGACATTCCTGTGGCCAAGGTAGGCAGCAGCTTTGAGAAATAAAGACTTGCTAGCTGACTTAAAAAGAGCAAGCTAGCCATGGAACTAGGTTCTCCTTTGTGTATGATTTAGTGTCTTACTCTGTCTGCAAACAGAACACTTCTTTGAACTGCAGGGTTTGACAGCAGCATTACTCACACAGGAGGTCTGCTCCATCTTGGATCTTACTGTCTTTCACAAAGCAGATAGTTATTGCAATAAACCCTGCAAATCCCCAAGTAGTTTATTGCCTCTCCTTGAAAGAATGTAAAAGATCTGATTGGGATAAGCCAAAGTGATTGATAAGAAAGTTGATGACATGAAGGAAAATACTGTAGATACATCAGCAAATCCACTAGTAATTTATGGAAGAATTATCCAGAGGATGGTCAGCTCTCTGATTAAGCCACACTCAATTATCTGTGTGTTTTTCTCTTTTTTTTTTTTCTTTTTTTCCCCCTAGGTCTGTCATTTAGTGAATGTATCTATTTTTCTTTCTTCTTAGGGGATTCCCCTTCAAAGCAGATGAGCCCAGCTAGCTGTAAAAAGGGCAGACATGGAAAATTGAAGCGCCAGAAACCTCAGAGACATTCCTCAGATAGCCAGTCTTCTAGTAAAAATAGAAATAATCTTCCATGTGAGAAGAGAGCAATTCAGAAACAGTTGTTCTCTCCCTCAGAAGTGTCCTCTCTGGGCTCCTCCAGTTTGAATGTCCATTCTCCTGCGGGGTTTCCTGTCTATTTGGATCCACTCTCTAGTTTTCCAGCCTCTTCTGCAGGAGAGGAACTTGCCCTTCACTCATTACAACCTGAGTCCTTGTCATCATCACAACTATGCTGTAAAGCACAGTCATGCCCAGCCCTTTATCCCCCAAGCATAGGCACATTTATGGCTGTATTTTTTCAGAGTTTCCCCGCGTATGTTCAGATGCCTCAAAATGTCTTTCTTCCTAACCCTCAGTGTGCTTATCCCCCCTCTTCATATCCATGCACTACACTACCTCCAGCCCCCTCTCCTTGTGCACCATCACCACTAGCACCACACTGTGTGGATCAGCCCTTTCCAGCCTCTTTTCACACATCCAGGGAGGACCAGCAAGAGGGCCAGTGTGACCAGGCCCTCCTGCTGAGCAGCTCACGGAGCAGCTCCCCACTTCAGCTGAATTTGCTTCAAGAAGAGCTACCAAAGCCCATGGAACTTTCCGTTAGTGCTGATGTTAAACCACATGCAGAAGATAAAAGTGTAAGTAACAAAAATTTTAACGTAGAGGAGAAGCTGATTTTCAGTGTTCTGCCACCAGAACCTGTGGTGATGATCTGTGTTTCAGGGACACAGATTTTGTCAGCTGCTTTTTCTTTTGGCTGTGCTATGTAGGCTGTGGGACACAAATAGCACAGGAGGCGGAAAAAGCAGTTTATACTTGCACTTATGGGAACGTGTACAAGTACAGTGTTGGCACTTAGTAAATGACAGAAACGTAAGATGATCTGGTTTAGGCTGCCACAAGCTGCTTCTGCTCCGCATTTTGGCAACAGCCTCTTCAATGGAACTGTCAGCTAGAATTTTGGGTTTGGGGCTTTTATGCATGTGGAACTTGGTTAGTGCTGCGCAATTTGCATCCTTTTTCACCCAGTCCCACAGTCTCTGTGGAGAACCAAAACAAAGGGAAGATACTCTTCTAATTACTCCCTCTGTCTCCCAGGGATGCAGCTAATGAACGAAGAACAGGGATCCGTGTGGGTCGGTTTCCATACATGGGCATAGAAAAGGCCTCTCCAACTTCCGCGGTAAACTCAGAGGCAGGAATCTGAGCTCTGCAGGCAAGGAAAAAAATGTTGGCTCCTGAATCCAGATTGGGCTGGAAAGGCTGGATCAGCTGAAACTGCAGGGTAGGGTCCTGGAAGGGGAGTTGGTGTACCTCTAGCTGCTGAAGCAGTTGCTTCACATAGTGAATCAGGGGAAGACACTCTCATTTTCCCTGTAGTGCACCATTGCTCGATGTGTGTGGCTGCTCCATGCCGTCTAACAGGATGTGAAGGGAACTGACTGCTTCTCTCTTGTCAGCGGAAAATGTTAACTTTATGCAACAGCACAACATCTTGACAAAGTGGGGAAGGATTTATAGCAGAAACCAGTAAACAAGAATAGAGGCTTGTTGATTTTTCACCCATGAAGAGGGTTAGCCTGAGTTATAGACCGCCATTCATTTTCAGAACTAGAAACCCCAAATCTGTTGAATTGATAGGAGAACTTGGTCAACACGTGACAATTTCAGTAAATGCATGACTTTCCTTTTGCAAACTTAAATGTAACTTCCATGGATATGTTGGTTTTGCTTTTTGTCTCCAGGACAGTGATCCAGAAGATAGTGATAACAGTGCTTCTCATGAATTTCCTGACCACAGTCTGTACGAGGACTCCCAGTTGGGTTCAGGTTCAGCAGCATCAGGCAGTGGATCAGCTTTATCTGGTTCTTTAGGCTCTAGCTTCAATGAGTCTTCTGGTTGTGGCACAGGTAGGGAAGTTAGATATTTGGTGATAGATGGCTTGCTAGCATGTAGTTAATAATAAGGCACTGTAATGGGAATGGGAAATTCCTGTAAGAGGATCTGTAACCTTTACTTTTCACCAACTTCCAGTATTTGAAGCCAAGTTTGTTTCAGTCACTGTAGCTGGAATTGTGAATCTAAGAAGTTATTCCTTTCACTTGCAAGTCACTTTTCATTTTGCTCATTATCACTTTTCTCTTCATTAGATACTGGTTTACATCTTATTTGAGTAAAGGTGAATCTACCTAGAGCAGGACCTCTCAGAAGCAAAGGAGTTGAGCCAATTAATTTTGAGAAGAGTGAATAGAGCCTTGGAGATCTTGAATAACAAAAAATGCACTTTGATTTCTCAATAGGTAGTAATTTCTAGAGCAGTCATCTTGGAGTATCTGTGTTTGCATTGCAGAACTAACTCGCAAGAATACAATGGTGGTGTTTTACTTTTTGTGCTGAATTACTGGGATTTTTGGGGGATCTGCATTTATTTTTTTCATGGTCATTCTCAGCAGGTAGTGGGAAAAGCAGAAAGTATTTTGCCGGTAATTATTCTTCTGAAACTTCCAAAGAAGAAAGGAAGCAGGAAGCAGAAGAAAAAGAGACAGCTTATAAATCGAAACATGAGTCAGCCTGGGTGATGATGGATCATACACCTGAGCGAGTTCTAATGAATTACCAAATGCCAAACAGGTTGGAAAACATGAACAGTTTCTAACATGTACTTTGGAATTGTGCGTAGAACTGTAGAATTAAAATGATGTACCATGGAAACAGCATGCATACCAATGAAACTTCAAGAAGGTGTGTTAGTTTACTTTTGTGCCATTTAGGCCCTGGTTATTTACTTTTGTCTACTTTTTCCCCATTTCCCCTCTCAGTTAAAATAAGAGAACATGTGATGTTTTTGCTGAAGTGTTAATGGGATTGGTTATTGTCCTGTCCTTTGAATTGCATAAAGGGGTAAAAATACAGGTTATTTGCAAGTTGCTTGCAATTGGCTTATCTATAATTTGTAATGAGTTTCCACATTAAAAGTAAAGCCACATAAAGCCATAAAAGAAAACAAAAAAACCCCACACCAAACACACAAAAACTTCCAACAAAAACAACAACAAACAAAACACTGACTGTTAGACCAGTGTTGAAAGGAGCCTTACAAAGCAGATAAAGTACAAAGTACCGTCCCCTTTCAACAACTGATGCTGTCTAGGCTTCAGCCATAGGTAGCGATGAAGAGATTCTCACAATGTAGTATAGTCAGTGCCTGCCTTGCTTCGTGTAGCATAGCTGTGTTCACAGGTGTCTGTTACCTGCAGAATTAAAGAGGAAGTTTTAAAGCAGGATCTGGAGAAGCTGGCAGTCATGCGAAAACAGCAGCCTTGGTTTACAGATGGGCAAAAGCAGGAGCTTGCAGAGGTGCATACGTGGATCCGGACCCAGACTGTCCCGCTGCAGATCAGCACCCAGGTGAGCAGGTGGGAGAGGACTTGGCAGCTCATTCCTGCCTTGGCCAACCAAGGCATTTCTAGGCAGGGTCATCGTACAGTGTGGGGTCATGAATGTCAGTATAAGCAGGAAATGAGCTCGAGTACCCTGAGAAATGCCAGCATACAGGTCTTACCATTGTATTTCTTTGTTTTCAAGATATGCAAGTTCTGCGTAGGAACTATTTGTAGAAAGGTCTTTTGGTCACGGTGTTGGATAAATGGGAATAGTGTCATGATCTCATGTAAGACAACTGGAGATGGTTTTTCTGTTCATGTTAGGACTTCTACTCTTATAAAATTGATTGTTGCTGTGATTGAATAGCATATAATGCTGGTATATCAGTGAAGATTGGAGACAGTGTGTTCAGCAAGCTGCAAAATGCTCATAATCACAGGAGATTCGGGTCTGTAGTAAGAAACACAAAAATAGCTGTTTTACTGTGGGTGGTGTCTTACTCTTGATTAGCTGGTATAATTCTTGGGCACTTTGCTAAACTGCTTCCGAATGTCATAATCAGTTTAGAGTGCTCCCAGGTGCTGTGGAGAAGAGCAAGGCAGATCTAGTCCCACAAAGACTCAGCACTTCAATGTTGAGTTGTACAGAAAATTTCAAGGCACAGTGGGCTACATTCATGTACTTGTGCAGCAGAAAAGTCTCATGTCTGTTAGAGCACTGCATGCTGTATGTGCTAGGATTGTCAAATGTGGCCTTCTGAGATGTGTGGTATGTATTCTTAGAGGAAAAAACTGAGACGTTTATGTCCTTGACTCCAGAAGAAGATGAGAAAATTATCTTTGTTTTCCTAATACCTTGTTGATAAAAATCATATGTCCTGTTGTAGTTAGGACATTGTGTTTGATTCAGATAGCAAAATGAGGTCCAGTGATCTTGTAGAAAATTCTGTTGAATGTTTACATCTCAAATGTTACAAGATGTATTGGTATGCAAATATCAGTATTTTCTATCCGAGGTCCTGAATCTGTTCCTAAGCAGTAACTCATATTTCCAATGCAGATTGTGATTTTGTGAATACAACCAGGCTTCTGACAGTAGAAGGAAACGTAGGATTTCTGTTTCGATGCTGTATTTCAATATTGTACTGTTTCTCAAAACCCAGAACAGTCTAGTCTATCGATACACTCGGGTGTTTCAGCCTTTTCTGTTCTTCAGTATTGTTGCTGTTCGGGCTGTGGTCCAAATCTTTAATGAGGAGCTTGCTTATAAAGCTGAATTATAAGGTCTTCAAATTCAAGGCAGCCACGTACCTTTTTATCTCAAAGGTAAAAGTGTATTTTCCATTAACCAAAGGATTAATCTCTGAGACAAGGTAAGTTGCAGGTGCAAGTATCTGCTTCTGAAAATAAGACATCTGTATAATCTCTGCTTTAGAGAGATTTCAGCCCATTGGTGAGAGGTTTCAATGTCGAGGATTTGACCCTTTGAAATAGACTCATAAAAAGAAGAATTTAAATTACTATTTCTTGTTCCTTTTTAAAGGGCTGTGTTACATGTGACAACAGGGAAGCAAGTTGTGAGGCTGTACTGGCTGATGGCAATATGGAAAACAAGGGAAAACCACCTCCACTCCTGCAACACTGAGGGCATCAGCACCTATGTCAGTAAAACTGCTCAGTGTCATTCCCATTTTCTTTTCTTCTGGCTTTGCTCCATACTAGCAGCGAATCTACATGGCCATCTCTTACCAACATGAGCAGTCACACTATGAAACTAAATCTTCCTCCATTACTCTTCCGCTCCTGGCATGACTCTCAAGACAATCTTTCACTGGAAGAAAGATTTCACTTTCTGACCTCATAGACTTGACACAGAATGGAATATGTTTCTAACCTTTAACTACTCGGTGATGAGCAAAATACAAAGTTTTTTGGTTTGGGTGTTTGTTTTTTTGAACTTGGCAAGTAAGAGTCTGAAAAGATGCAGTGTTTAAGAACCTATGGTAATGAACCTAACTGATCAGAGCATGTTTACTCTCCAGGTAAGGTGGATGTATTGAAACCAAGCTACAGCAGAGTATTCTTCATTTTTGTTCAGTATTTAAAAGTCTAAACTGAAGATCCTAATACTCTGAGGTTCTGAAGTCACTGTAGCTGGTTTGAGAATCCAGTAGGCTTTTTAAAGAGCAGCTGAAACTGGCCAGGTTATTCTGCGTCAAATGCCTTTTGCCAGCTTGTGCCCATCAGAAAAAAATAAACTGAAGAGAAAAGAAGCAAAGATTTTCCCTGTGTTTATTGTGATGACTGTTTTGAAGCCAAGTTGTTTTACAGCTTTTGATTTTAAAGTTGTGTTTATCAACGCAGATGTATAAAATTAATTGAGGGTAACTGGTTTGAAAATCCATTAGAGATTAAATTACATACAGCAGCCAAAAAAAACCCCCAGAAATATCAATGTAGTGGTTATTTCCTTCCACAGGATCTGCTTTTTAAAAACAGATGCGGGGGGAAAGTCTTCTCTTTCAAGGTAGGTAGTTATCAATTAAAGTAGTTACATGCAATCTTTTATCTTATGTTGCTAGTGCTCTGGAAGGTGGGTTTGTATCTTAATGTTTTTGGTGTTGATTTAGAGTGGTCGAGTTGAATCCAGATGTAGCAAATAGGAAATTTTAAACAGTTTCCCTGTTTTGCTTTTGTTGTGATGATGCCAAAACCAAAAAGAGTTTGAGGTTCATTTCTTCTGTTTTTGTGAAAAGTCACATGTTGTGGAGCTGAACTTGAACATCAAACCGCATATTCATTATTTCTTAGCACTTTTGACTTCCTGTACAAGTTTTAACTTCTTTATAATGGAGTCACTTTCCGTAGAAAGTCTGTTTAAATCCATGGATGAAAAAGGAGTTTGTGCATAATGTGAGTTTGATGTTCAGAAAGTGGTAACCACTTTCAGTATGTGAAAGAACTTGTTCTCATGGACATCTCAAAGTGCTCTTCAAACACTAAAGTCCAGCAAATTTTGTCTGATTTCCCCTTTGTTTATCAAAAGCTGAATGTAATCAGGTTTTCTGTGTGGTGTTATTAATCACCTTAGCCTTCTCAACAGAGTTTTAGAATGTAACACATTATTTACCCTTTTTTCTATGTAATTCTTCCTTTCCTGCTGTGTGAAGTATTTTTATTTCTTTAGTTTCAATTACTAGTGAGCTTTGAGTTGTTAAGTTAAAAATACTGTGACCTGCAGGTCATTGAAGGAAAACTATTTAGCTAAAGGTTTCTGTTACTTTTAAAAATCAATCCAGTGACAATCTTTCTCATTAAAGTTTATTTGAAGGAAAGTTATTTTTACACAACTTTAAGTTTTCAAGGCTAATTTGACTGAGGCAGTGTTCATTTGATTTTTTAATTTTTTTTTACAGTATGTTTGCCTGCTCTGTTTATACCTATTGCTTTCTATTTATTCTTAAGCTGTGTTTCTTTTTCAGCTTTTTCCACTTAAACTTGTTTTTTCTTGTGTTGTAAATCAGCAGAGGTCCACACATCCTCAGTACTGCTTGTGTTCAAACACCTCTTAAAATAAGAGACTTAGGTGTTTACATATAGCAGCTTATGTATTCAAGTAGGAAAATGTGGGCAGTGTCCTATACCTTTCCTAGTATTTTTACAGCATTTTCCAAATATGGTATTCTGCTTTATAATCACACTGCCTAAAATATTTGCTCTAAAGCATGTAATAAGATGCTTTGTGTATAGGTTTTTTTCTTGATTGGGAAGCTTCTTAATTAACTTATCTGTCAAATCAGACTTATGCACTAGAATCCATTCTAGTTAGCTGTGCTTAAATTAAAATGATTGCTTTAATGTATTTTGAGACGTAGCAAAATAGGTTAATTTGAATGCTTCAGGTAAGGATAGCTGTCTCCTTCAAAATAGTTTTGAACCCTAAGCCAGAAGAAAATGTAATAGCCAGCTCTTTTGTGTACATTATTTTCACTGTTCATTTCCCAAGTATGAAAATGAGATGATTTGCAATGTCTTAGCAGGCAGACATGTCATCCATTTTGTAAAACAGTGGGACTTAGTTTAGGAGAATGGTAATTTGTTCTTAACACTTGAATAATGCTTTTCATCCATAGGTCTGTGAACATGCCAAAAAGATGACTTATTATCCCAGTTGTATAAAAAGAGTCAGAGACACAAAGGACTTGCACAGGTGCATACCCCCAGTTTATACCAAATCCACTCGCTGTATCCTGTGCTGGTTTTGCTACAAGAGGTCAGGATTCTGACCTCTATGCAGAAACTTGATCATATTACATGGGTTTCTTGTTTGGAGGTGTTAACCCTTCTTGTACCCCCTACTACTATGAATTTGTGCCCAGTAGAATTATGGAGCAACAGAAAGCCCAGAGAGTTTTTAAAGTGCTGTGAATGCCACACACCCTCTGGCTGTATATAATGAAAATGCACGTGCCTAGGACTTTGAATTCTGAGTTTGTAATCCTGGCTAAATCTTAGGTGCAGGATCTCTTGTATGGGGCTACATTAGACCTGGGTTATGGAAAAAATTTGGATTTTGGAGAAGAATATAAGAGGAATGAAGAGGTGAATCAGTGCCCTGTGTAGTGATGAGATAATTATTTGCCCAAAAATCAGGGCAATTCCAGGCTTAGAATGGAAAAAACAAATGTTTCCCAAGCTACTCTTTACCCTGTTAGAACCACAATGTCTTGCAATGAAATGCCTTATCAAGCCTTTGACCTCATTTCCGTAAGTTTTCAGGAACTGGTAGTTTTTACTTCAGGTTTTACTAACCTTTAGTCTTTTTGGTGTGCTGGAGTGATCAAAGTCAGTTGCAGTTCCAATCTGAAAGACCAGTGGAGTAAGTGTTGCAGCTAGATTTGCACCTGTTATTTTGTTCCTGTGACTGTTTTGCTTGGCAAAATGTTGCGGACAGTTTAGACCTGCTTGGAAGGTCACTTTTTTGGTGATCAAAAGGAAAACATGCAAGGACAGTACTGATGCAGTTACTACCCCCTGTGGGGGCGTCAGCAGTTCGGAAACCCCTGGTGGATTTCGCTGGCAATTTTTTTTTGTTGTATTCATAAATACAGAATTATGTTTTAAAAGATGAGTTGATGTGCAGATATTTTCATGGTATTGCTATGAACAGAAGGGACCCTTGTGTTATTTTTACAATGTGGTAAATATTTGCTGAATGAGTAATGTGTTGGTAAGTTTATCTTCCAGCTGAATCGAGTTTTAAATCACAATCAAATGAATTTTTTACATCGGTTGGTAGGGGTATTCTATTGAAATAATATTCAGCCGTGGTTGAATTTACAGTTGTGATTTTAACTGTACACTTTAAAGGAGCATCTGATTTTATAAATAAAACTGAAAAATGTGCTGCAAAGAACTGTTTCAAATGTGTGTTTACTTTTGTTCTTGATAATTTGTAGAAAATAGATTTTTAAGGATATATTACATTCTGATTGCACATAGGTTGGGGTACAGTGGACATTGGGTTGTGGGTACAGTGAAAATGGTCATTTAGTGGCCACTTGGGCTGTTTTGTTGAGGGGTTTTGTAATTGTTTGATTTTTTCAGTTGCACTCTACCCTTGCCACTCCAGGACATATTCTTTCCTTTCTAATTATATTCCGCAAAGAAGGACAAGCACCTTTTGAATGTGAAATATTATATCGGGATTTGTAAACTGTTGGGATTTGGCATGCAGGATTTAAAGGTTCTGCCTCTGCTAATCTTGTTGGGAACTTTTTGTTCTAGAGGAAGTGCAAAGAAAAAATTGCAGGTTTAATTCATAGGTATGTCTTACAGAGCAGTGAAGTTCTTAACTAGTTGCAGAGAAACAATTTGCTCATCTCTTTCTGCTTTAAGGGACCTAACAGAGAGATGTATGTGCTTAAAGAAGCCTGTGGGAGAAAGGCAAAGTCACTGCAGGGAGTGTAAGGTACAGAACAAAAGATGTAGCATCGTACTGAAATTGGTAAAGAAAGAAGTAATCTTAGATGAGCATGTAACTGAAGGTGCTTCTGATAAGTGATGCAGTTCCTTGAAACACAGGCATCTTGAAGATATATCATTGGATATATCATTGCTGATGGTTTATTGATTTTTTTTTTTTTAAAGGGTGATTTGATCATTCTAAGCATACTTAAAAATGTGAGTCAAATCATCTAGCTATTTTTGGTCAAAAAAATGAGGAAAAGTGAATAGGCTTCTGAAATGAAAAAGTGGTTCTATGTTTTTATTCAGAGATCTAAGCAATGTCAGCCCACCTATGCTCCTGCTTTGTCAATGTTTGAAAATATATATGTCTTGTAGTCTTCTCCTACAAGTTTTTATTGGCTGATGAGGTAGCAGAAAAAGAGTAATTTCCAGACAGGCACTGACTTGCTCCATTGTGTAAGAGAAGGATGAATGTTCAGAAGATTACAAATAACTGCACAGGGCATCCAGCTGCCCTGACTTTCTGAGGACATTTTTCTCTGTTACAGCTGGCATCATCTGTCTTGTAATTTATGTGAAGTGAACAGGCTGCTTCAAGCCCGTAGACTTTGTTTAAATAGCAAAGTCAGAGATTTATGATGTATACTGTTGAGATCAATGTAGCCTGTGTATCACTGTTAGGTGAGTTTACTTCAAGATTTCTGTGAGCCTTGATTGGCATGAGATTTGTGCAAAATATGTATTGAGCAAGGTAGGGTTCACAGCTCAGACAGTTTGTGCATATTATCAAGATTGGCATCACCCAGAGACAACTCCTGACTGTTTAGCTCATTCCTTCCAGATATTATCAGGAGGGTACCCAGGATTGAGAAAGTATGGTGTTACTCTGCATATGAGTAGACTCATATGAGTCTATGAGACTATGCATATGAGTCTTCAGACTAGAAGAATTTGGCAGCTGCTATTTTGTCCTCTCCCTTATTTACATTACATGCCAAGATACAACAACATTGTCAGTGAGTGGTAGCTCAAGGGAACAAATCTCACTGCCCTTGAGTGCTCAAGCAGGAGGTGGCTTGCCCTAGTAACACATATTGTCTATATCCATGTGTCACCTTCCTGTATCTGTGTGTGCAGCCAAATAAGTGCAGGTCACAGCCACTGAATCTTTTAAATGGTGTCATTCCTGCCTCCACTGGCTGTCCGAATCTGGATGCAAGCCTTGACATTGACAGCCATGGGTACCTTCTGCTTGATGATAACCAGACACAATTCTTAAAGCCCATGCTATGCACAGACAGCCCTGTTGTCATGGGTAGCTGGGGGCTAGGCAAGGTGCTGCAAAGAAATAGATTTGTGGGTCTCTTGAGTGAACAAGAGAAACTTGTCTCCAGCAGTAGTGAGAGTGGATGCTTGATCCTGACGTGTGCTTATTGGTTTTGTAGTGCCTTGGGGATGGCAGGATGGGACTGGGCACTGTTAATCCCTTACCAGCTCGTCAGGGAATGCAGCAATGACCCTTTCTTTCTGACACCCCAGTCTACATCAAGTGACAAAGGAGAAAGTCCTCTTGCCTCTGGACTTAGACACAGCTGAGGCATTGCTCTTCTGGGAGGTTTCATAGGACCTCATGGAAATCTTGCTTCCCCTGCCCAAATTCTTTGTGTTGTATATTTATCTTTTTGTCCCATTAATTTCTTCCTGTTGTACTCAGCTCTAAGAAAATACTACATTGGTCACAGCGTAATTGCAAAATATCAAGAATTTATTCATTTCCAAGTAGCGTAGAGTCTAAAGTTAGGCGTTGCCTTCATGTTTCTTCATTCTCATTCTAAATCAAGCAAATCTATATTCACGTTTTCAGACATCTGTATAAATTATGCAACCTGTCAGGAGGTTTCCTGTTTACACACAATATTTCCAGAAGCACTCAGAAAGATTCCCACGTTTCTTGTACTGTTTCCTGTCCTTGGTCAAGAAGCGTCCCAGCAAAGCAATTCGAGGATGATTTCCGTAGAAAGTCTGAAGTCAAACAGCATTAGAGAGGTTACTGTTGGATGGTACTTGTTCCCAGTGGGAAAGTACACTCTTCACTGCCCTGACTGATCACCCAGCCCTGTGTTGTGACTGGGAGAAGGAGAGGCAGCTGCCCAGTGTGCCCTCTGATTTAGATGATGCACTAAAATGAGTCACTGTCTTCTGCATTTGTATTTAATTCTGCAGGAAGTGAACAGGGATTATGTTCTCCATGTACCTAATGGTTTATAACACATCTGATAATAATACTGTGTGGCCTATGCTGTAGTGTGTGGGGGGGGAAATGACATGCAGCTAACACTGGTCCCTGGGGCTAATGAAGCTGAAAATTGGCCTTTACTTAGAAAACTGTTTTTCTGGGGGAAAAAAGGTGGAGGGTTTAGAATGAAGTGCTCTGGATTATCTGCTCTCTCTGTTTTCCTTTTCTTTTTCCACTTTTCCCCCCTCCCCTGCCTATCTTAACTGCTAAGTGATTCCAGTTTCAAGTACACTGTGGCATGCTACTTTAGTCTATACTGTTTATGAAGTCTGTGGATCTGAAATGATGTCTTGGTAACAATTCTGTGTAGTTTAAATTGTGGAATCTTATTTTTCTTGTTTCAGTGACAGATGGTCATTTACTTACCGCTTTGATATATTCCCCTGGGTTGTAGTTGCTGGGAGTAAGACCTGGTAGAGGGGAGACATAATGAAATGTTTTACCATTTAGAAATTGTAAACTTAGACAAATAATTCTCACATTCCATAATGCTATAGCTGACAGAACTCTTGAACTGGAATGTTCAGAGGACCAGGCAGTAACATCTGTTGCTCCCCAAACCATCCATTGCTATTGATTCTGCACTTTCTGCAGTATTGATGTTATGTAAGACTGCTATTTTGTTTTGTCTGCCAGCTTCTTTGCCAGTCTTTGCCTTGCCCTAGTTTTGCTAAACTCCTTTGGAGGCTTTATCAGGTAGTGTTGAACTGCAGGCATGGTTGCTCAGTGGGTTTCCCCAAGGTCCCAGTTAACTAAATGACAGCAGTCTGTTGCCTACGCATAATGTTGTATTTCAGTAAATACCTGGGAGTTGGGGCACAATATCTGTGGAAGCTGGAGATACAAACCATGGGCGCTCTCCCATTGCTGTGATAAATCCTCACCTGCTTTGTTGTCTTCAGTCAGTGTGCCCAAGAGCTCTGGCAGAAACTTAATCAGAGAAGTGCTTCCTGGGCTGCCCAGCCTCTCCAGGTTTAATCTCGAGTCTTCATCAGCTGCAAATGGAATATAATAGACACAGGCATATGGTGAGTATTTTGCTTTGAATTCCTGTTTCAGTCTGTCTCAGGTGATTTCTGATCAGGTCTGTTGGCCCCATCTATTGAAAATTTTCATAAAAGCACCAATCATTCATCCTCATTTAATGATTATAATAGGGGATAGTTGGTTTTGTGGTTTTTTTCCTTCCAAAGCTTTGAGAAAAGGTACCTTCCTGATGTTAATCTCAGATTTCTCTGTCAGATGTTTTCTTAGGAAAGTTTTTTGACCAACAGCAGCCCCTCTCATTGCTTGAGGAACTCATCCTAATCCTTCCAGTACTCAGCTGTATGCATGGAGACTTGTATATATATTTTTTTTCTTATTTTAACTCCATTTCTTTATCAACTAGTTTCTATGCTGGAGCTTTTCTATGAATAAAGACAAAACTTCAAGAGCTATTAACTTGCTCAGTTTCCCAACTATTAAATGCAATAAAAGGAGAGGGAAGGGCAGGAATAAATGTAGGAAATATTACGATTTATTTTGGCAGCTAAGCCTCTCAGTGTGTATCAGTCCTCTCTCAGTTAATGTGCATACCAGTACAAATGTTATTACTTTTTCTGAAACAACAGTTTGCTGGTAGCTGATAGAATTAATTTGTATATGCATAGAGAATTTAAAATTCTGTGGCCAGCCTGTGCCCCATGGCAGGTGGCCAACAGAAGCCCTTAGCAGTGCTACATTTGAGGTAACTTTTGTAATCTGACCAGTAAATTTCATCTTTGCTAATATAAAGCAGACATTCAAAATTGTGGTTATCAAACATTAGTTGTGTATGTGACTGCCATTTTGTAGTTGCATGCCTAGCTGACACTATGGAGTTTCGGTTGCTCTGAACTGCAGGGATGGGTATGACTGTACAGCTCCTCAACAGGGAATATATAAGAAAATAAACTGCTGAAAATAATCCCCCAACATTTCAGAAACTTGGACAAAGATCAAGAACTTGAAGACCTCGGACATCTATGTTAATTATTTGTTCACTGCATAAAAGGACAACTGCAAAGTGGGGTTTTTATTGTAAGACTCAGAATAAGAATACAGTAACTTTCCTGTGCTGTGTGGAGACAATTCATATCTCAGGCCTTGGATTATTCTTTAAATCAGAGCAGTGTTAGTGGGTAAATTTGCTTCGAGATTAAAGACAAACAAACAAACAAACAAACAAAAGCCCCAAACCAATCCTCTTCAAAACAGTTCCTCTTCTATCTTATCAGTCCTGGAGACTCTTTATATTAGTAAGGAAGATTTAAGAAGCCTAGTGGATGTCTTCGAGCAAATGCAATAATGGTTAGAGCCAGCTTATTCACTCTGTGATGTGATAGGTATATCCATACTGAATCAGGGTTACCTGTAAGTGCAGGTTACATAGTGGAAAGCTTAAGAAGATGCTGGCTTAGTGAGTCCAAGATTTTCAAAGCAAACTAGGGACTACTGATACCTATTAACCAGCACAACAGCTGGTGCACCAGCAAAGCTGGTAAGAACAGTGACTTTTTAATAGTCAGCTTTAAGCAATAACTTTGGGTTTGATTTGCCTGTTCTTTCAGAACACATTTCAGAAAGTCTTCCAGTACAAGTCAGGTCTGGTGACAGTAACCTTCCAGACTCTGCTGTGCATTTTTACCTAGCCATTTCAAACTTTGAAGATAGCTTTTCCAAGCAAAGATTTATCCTTTCCCTGGGCTAAATGGGATCTGAATTAGTGCAAACAAGTTGCATGCTCGATACATAGGAGTGTAAGACAGACTTGCCTGTTCTTGATGTTTGTGGTTGGTTTCCCCCTTTTTAAGTACAACATAGCTCGCTTCAAAGGGTAGGAAGAAAAGAAACTAGCCAAGTTTCTTTAAGTTACCCAATGCCTACAAATGCTCAGACACTAAATACCAGCTCACATTCAGTGCTGGACACATACTTTTGTTTCCTGGATCTCAAAGCAGCAGGGATAAATATTTAGGGCACCCAACCTCCCCATTTTACAAGATTGGCACTCAGTGATATATCACTTGCACTACTGGTTCTGAAGGCATTCCTGTTTTTTCTACAGCTGATCAGTGCAAATCAAGGCCCCCCTCAGAAAGCACACCTGCCTCTTTTCTGCTTTTATTGTTCCTGCCCCTGCTTTATAATCATTAAAATCAGAAGACTCTTACCTGAGAGTTGATAAGACATCTCACTGGTGTTGATGATGGGGAGAGACGAGAGAGGACAGGAGAAGCTGACAATAATGAGACAGCAGAATATCAGCTTATGCATCATTGCTGTGTTGAATATGTTTTGTCTTTGTCTACCCCTGTAACTCAGAACTCCTGTCTGAGTGTTGCCTCTGCTGCCAGTTTCTCCCATTATATACCCGCTTATGACTTCATAAATATCATCATGTTCTCTCCCCCCTTCAAAAAAAATTCCAATGAATTTATTACCCATTGATTCTAAATGGGAACCACTTTGCATTGATGTAATTTTTCAAGGTAACAGTTCATAGACAATAAATTTACTGTCTTATAGCTTGGTGTACAAAATGGATATTATATCAAACCAAGCACAGTAAAGTTTATAAATCTGGCATTTAAAAAAAAGTAACTTCCAGTTATAAATCATGAGTTAACAAAAGGGTCAGACGTTGGTTGAAATGACCAGGGCAATAAGACAGCTGATTTATGAGCCTTAGCAGGCTTGACGCAAAGCATCTGATACGAAATGAACTTTTTTTTTTCCTTTTGTGAGATAGATGAATGTGTTGTGTTGTATTTGGGGCTCTTGTGCCAGAAAAAGTAAAAGAAAAAGGGAGTTAAAACATCTAGTTAATTTACAAAGATAGTATTAGGGGAATTCAATTTTTTTTGTTTGTTCTGCCCCCCTTGCAGCATTTCACATCTGTTTATTTGAGAAGACCTCATCCAATGTTGCCCTAGAGAACTGTCTTGGCAAAGAAAGTACAACTTCCATCTGGAGACTTGCTTGGTACATATAAACTACTTTGGCTGATATTAAACACAGGTCCATCCGTAGACTGGGAGACCCTTTTCCATTTTACTTCTCTTTCAGTTGGAACTAACTATTTAATTCTGAGAGTTATAGCAATGTTTTTTCTGTTTGCCTTTTGCTTTTACTTAATGCTAATACAGTAACTGCCTTAGGTAATCTCATCACTTTAAAGCTTATTTTCCTCCATCTAGCATATTTTGTCTTCTCTACTTACAATTTCATTTTTCATATCAAAGAGCGAGGACTGACTGGACTGGTCCCTCATCTTCATTCTCTATGAAATGTCATATCTAACTGTACAGAGCCTTGAAAATTAAAAAAAAATAAGTTTATGGCTGTTTTCTTTCCTTTAGATGGTGAGAAGATAATGCCTGTTCATAACAAATTAAGGTTCGTTACTTTTCTCTAATCAAATGTTTTTGTCTTGAAATGCTCTTCAAAATACTATGAAATCCAACTAATATTACTAAAGTTCTTTCCCTATGCTGAATTTTGTGATAGTTTTAAGTTGCAAAAGGTGTAAACTTATCTGCTTCTCATCTTTTTCCTTTATTAACATTTCCTGTTGAAGATTAATTTTTATATTGTACATCCAGTGGCTTCCAGGACTAATTTCAAATTAGCTACATTGGTCATATAGAACAGATGTATTTTTGCTGCAGGTCTAATTCAAAGAGAGCACGTCCCAAATGGGCATGGTTAACAGGTTGTCCAGAAACACAGTGGCCTCTGAAAGAGCAGTTGAGGTCAGAAGGCACCTCTGGAAATCATCCAGTCTAATCCACCTGCTCAAAGCAGGATCAGCCAAAACAGTTCGTCCAGAAGTGTGTCTATTCAGGTTTGAATAGCTTCAAGGATGGAATGGGACAGAATTTGAAAACTTAAGCGTGACAAGGCCCTGACCATCCCCATGTAAGTTCAAATGCTCTGATTTGAGTGCAGACTGGGGTGTGGGAGAGGTGCGAAATTAACACCAAGACAACACCCTGACTCCAACAGTTGATCCTGCATGATAACTTGCTTGATAGCTGGATTGGATTTTAGGTCTTATCAGGGTGGGTCTATCCTGCCACAGTCCCACAGAGGTCCTGCCAGCCTAAACTTTTCTAAACTGCCCTATGTGCACAGAGAGGGTTAGTTTTGCCTTACAGAACACATGCTGCAGGTGTCTGAACTACAGATCCTGTTTCTCTGGATTTCTCTTTGCTGAACTGAGTATTGATGACAAAAGAATTTCTTTACAAAATTAACCTAATACATTTTATACTTCTCTTTATCTGTGCTTCCCTAAGAGAGAAATAAGTAGCAAGAGAGGAGTTCTTGCTCCTCATCTGAGTCATGCAGCTCTTCATTCCAAAACTGGAGACAGTAATTAGGTCTGATTTGATGCATGATCTCACTGTTGGTGCTGGATGCTCTGTACAAATGCTTCTCCTTCAGTGAACTATCAATGACAATGATGTTATCAATATTCACTCTAAGCATCCTCCAAAGAAAGCTAATGAAGCACTCTTCACAAGCAACTTCTGTCCTTTGTCTTTTCTCAAGGAAGACTCAGTCTCTTAGAGCCATCATGAAGTGCGTCATATTCAAGTTGGGCAACTTGCCCACAGCTTATTGCCTTTACTCAGATTTGAAGTTGTCACTTAGACACTCTTTCCTCTACCAAAATGTCAAAGGCATTTCCTTCAGGGGACAGTGCACACGTCATCATGCAAAGCAAAAAAACAGCTCATACCAAACAAAGGTACAAGGCCCTGAATCCATGGGTGAGGGAAGTAAATGTGAATTGCACTGTGAAAACTGGGAATTTGATTTGCAAGAAACTGATTTAGTTTCTACCAAAATTACTATTTTGTGGGAAAACTTTTCAAAGTTCTTATTTGTGCTAATAGACTTCCTTTTAAGAGCCTCAGTTTAAAATAACAAGGCACATAGTAGTCCAGATAAATTACTGAGAAAATTCTAAGCGGTATATGAACCCATCATAAAAGATTATCCTTCATTATCAGAAGAAATAACTCCTCTTGGTTTAAAATGATGGATGGCTCATGAAGTACAAGTTGCAAGAAAACTTTTTTAAAAAAGCAACCAATCAAAAACACCCCCCAGAATTATCTACCTTCTCTGTAAAATAGCAAGGATGAAATCTAATCTGTAATGCAACAGTTCTTTCCCCTGTTTTAAGTCCTTTATGGCAAGTAAGCACAAACTGTTACATTAGTATTGTATTGTGACAGTTGGCAAAACCAGAAATTTCAGAAAAGGTGTGAGTTACCAGTAGCATTTGTATGAGGGACTTTTTCAGAGGATATAACTTCTGATTTTTGGCTTGAATTTAGCTTGCAAGAAGAGAGGTGTGCAGTAAAATGATTTTGTATTGACACTGTAATTGCAGATGAGCTTGTTATTGTGTAAATATCCAGCTCTTCCGTGAATTTTACTAGCATTTTTAACTTAACATCTTGTTTCAATGAGTTATACATGTCAGCTGGTATGAGAGAAAAGAATATATGCACTGCTATTTACTTTTCTAGTAGGGTCTAGCATGTAGGGGCTTGGGGGTTTCTGCTTTGCTGTCGCTGCTGTCCTTATTAACATCTAAGAAGTTTACTGTCTTAAAATTTAACATTTTAGCTGATTATTCAGCTTCATAACATGATTATTAGATCTATTTTGCATACCAAAATAGATACCTTGTGAGATCATATATGCAATAAGATGATTTTTTTCCTGACAACTAGTTTGCATTGCCTTATTTATACTCTGCATTTTAGTGTTTACTGAAAATGGCCTGTTTGGAGACTAAGCTGACCAAAGGAAAAAACTAACCATACTTGGGCACTTGCTGTTAACTTTCTTTTTGAAGATGCTTCTTCTGCTCACTATGTGTGAACTGTGATGTAGCACGTCACACATTTCTCTGTAACCTCATAGACGTATTTTGGTATTTCTATCCTCTGAATTTCTTTCAATGTTAGGTAACATCTGCGAGAGGTTCCGACTTAAATTTTCTTGTTCTGTGGTGGGCTGAAGTGCATAGGTGAGTGTGCGTGCGTACCTGAACACATAGGTCTGTGCAATGCAGATGGCAGGTCCATAGGCCCTTCTGAATATATTTTATTTTGGTACAGAATTGGCAAGTGGTCTAAAAATTCTTGAGCACAGGATCACAGCTGCCAAAACGCTGCTGCTCTGTAGTATAGGTTCCACCAGTTTGAGGGGGGAGAACCCTCTTGCTTTTTGGTCCTGCTGGACTGGCCCACTGTAGTCAGGGTGTATTTTCCAAGTGAAGCTTGACAAACTGGTTCTTAATTCTCCTGTCCTCTCAGCACTACAGAATTACAAAACTGAAGCTTCTCTCTGTTTGATGTGAAGGAAAGTAAGTCTGGCATGACTGGAGCTTGGAAGTCCAGCACATTGATATCTTATGGGAATTGAATTCTGGATGACACAGCCACAAACAGAGGAGCAGAGACCTGATCTTGAAATAAGGTTTCTTTCACAAAAAATGTAATGGAACTAACTACGCAATTATAGTTTATTTTTAAAACTGAAATTATGAGAGCAGACAGTGTAAGGAAAGAAAGGAACACATCTGCAGCAAGGCTGGAACTTTCTCTGTACCCTTCTAGCGCTATCCCAAGGTATCCTAAATAATCCGTTCGCCTCTAATAAGAAATTATGATCTGGATAAAAACAGAATAAAATCTTTATTTAATTTTTCAGGTCATCACACTAATCACAGAAAGGAGTACAAAGCAGCCTTGATGAAAGGCACAGGCTGTTAATCAGCTCTGTCGATCCTTCTTCCACATTTCACCAGTCCCACCCATAGAGCAGGTGGGAGCCTTGGGCTCATTTCTTGGTAGGTGCACATGTTTCTGCAACACTGCTGCACTTGGAAATGGCAAAAGTTTCCGATTTGGGTTTCTTTGTCGCAGAAAACTCTGTTGTGAGGCATTTTCAAGGGAAAATACTGGATTTTTAGAGACCTTTTAATAATCCAGAGTAGTCCAAATTGGCATGCCAGTCCTTCCTGGCATGGGGAGTGTAGAAGCAGAGAACTATTGGGAAAGAACTGGGGCAGGTGAACATATTTTCCTGTTGGGTTTTCTGCACAGGGCTGGACTGACTCGTGGGTGGCTGTATTTTGTATTTTTTTTATTTTATATCGGCCGGGCCCGGGGCACCCTCAGAGCTCGCCGGAAGTGGCTCCGCGCCGGCAGGGGGCGCTGCGGAGCCTCGCGCGGGTGTGGCGGAACTGGAGGGCTGGGAGGGGAGCCCAGGGTGTGGGGGTCGGGGGTGTGTTGTTGGCCTCGGGGTGGTGTGTGTTTGGTGGGCTCGGTTGTGTTTGGTTGGGTTCATTTTGGGGGCGTCCGTGTGTGGGGTGTGTTTGGGTGGTGTTTAGGGCGGGTGGTCAGTTTGTGTGGTTGCGTCTGGTGGGGGTCGGTATGTATGGGTTTTTTGGGGTTGGTTGGTGTGTGTTTGTGTTTGGTCACGTTTGGTTTTTTTTTCATTTTTCTCTTCTGAGAAAGGTTTTATCTCTGTTCCCTTCTTGCATACATGTTTCTCAGCTAAAGGACTCTCACCTGTTTTTTTTAAGAATGATTAAATACGGTCAAGAGACTTTTTCCTCTGGAAGAAGTATGTACTTGTATATACTATGTATTCCTCAGGCATTGCTTTTTCTTGAATAGCCTCACTGATAGGAGTCAACATCATTTGTAGGCCTTGGAACTGTATCAGAGGCTCAGCTTACTAAAGACCACACAAACATCTGTGTGGATCAAAGCAAAACAGACCAGTCAGAGTCAAGGCAATCCTGCTGCAGACTAGATGACTGCTGCATACTATGACATTTTTCATTCTTGTTCTTTTCTTAGACCACTTATTATTTTTTAAGAAGATTATTGAGGGGTTTTCCAAAGAAATTATTGTCCTGGAGCCAGCCTACACAGGTATCTGTTCAGCTGAGGATTTAAATGAAGGAATTTCAACATTTCTGTCCCCTAAGGCTTCACATGCAGCTTTTAAAAAAATGGTAGTACTAATGTCAAAAAGACATACCCTGCTGATTCTTTTTTTACTAGTTTGGATAATGGCACGGGCAGGCCAGGCTGTTGTCTTGTACTTTTTCCAGCACAAAGTGAAGAAGTGCAGAAATACTAAAGCAGCAGATTTCAAGAGATAGACAAGGCAAAAGAGGCATCTTCCAGATTTCCCTGCTTGAGATACTTCATACTCTCTTAATTGCATGGTGCTCTGCCTCGTTAGTTTCTTGCTACAAACATTTTATTAGAAACTTAGATTTTGCTATCTTTGAAGACTATGCCCTTTTCCTTGTCTAAAAAAGCTAGAGGATAAGGGCTTTAATCTACAGTGGGGATGGAAAAAGACAATTTTTGTCAGACATGTCTTTGTGCCTTTTTTTTATTTTTCTGTCAAGCTTTTCACATTTGGCATACACATGTTCTTGATTTTACCACAGAGGCTTAGGATCACTTATCACTCTAATATCCACAGCTGGTATCAGAGGACAAATTTCAGGTAGTTCTATAGAAGTTCAGTGTGTGGGCAGGAGCTTCTGACTAATTAAAGAGGAATGCTAATAATCGTTGGCATTTAGCTGTCCACTTAGCGTAGGCAGTAAATGAATGGAGCACAGAAGCAGACTTTTAATTTTTTTACTTTGCTTTGTGACTGCATAATCCCTTTAATCCTTCACTATCAGAGGTTTTTATTAATTAAATGGAATCTCTGCAGGCTCAGTGATTCACATTTCAGGGCAAATACGTGTATTTAACAGGGGAAGTTGGCATAGGTCTTAGTGGGTAGGTTTAAAGCAGTTCTTTCAAGGTTATTTTAGAAATGAGTGAAATGAATGTGTGTTTCTTGGCAGTCAGCCACATAAAATCTTCCCTTTGCTGCTTAAGAGCTGAATTCCAGCTTATCAGAGAATTCCCAGTGCAAGCATTAACTGATTTCTCTGTGATGATTGACTGATTCTGACTGGAAGGAAAGCTGTCCCTGGGAATGGGAGTGACCAACAGGAGCAGGAATTAACAAAAGTGAAGGAAGCAGATATCATATCTTTGTCTTCTGATTTGGCAAGTTGAATGTTTCTGCTACACTGAAACTAAGTAATGGGAGCAAAATGCTCTTTCCTCCAAGAAGTCCTGAGGCATATTTATAAGAAAGTTCTGAAGAACAGTCTGTATTTAGTTGGATACTCTTATTCCTTTGCTTTGTATGCGTCTTTTACGAGTAAGGCTTGTAACAGACAGTACCAACTGGTTACTTTTGAGCAGAGTCTGCAGAAGAGATTTGAAAATAAGAAAAATCTACCTGTGCTTGTCAGAGTGGGATTAGGACCTGTATCACACAGAAAAGATATATATCTGGTGAGCTTGTTCTAGCACAGTCCTGTATTTCCTCTTTATGTTCCTGCTGTGCAGCTCCTTTCCTGTAATGTTCAGAAGAACTATATTCTGGTGAAGGATGTATAAGAGAAGGAGAAGAAACGCTGCAGATCTTTGCAAAGAACAACCCTCTAAATAGCTTTTAGATGCCATTTATGGTCTTAAAGGTCTTTTCCAACCTAATGATTCCATGATTCCTGCTCTCATTCCATCCATTTCTCCGTTAGTTCCTGTGACAATCCTCCTTCCTTAAGTTGGAGAGGGTGATGGGGAGGTGTTTCTGGCTGTTAGTAACTGCTCAGCTCTATCCTTGGCCTTTTCAGCTGGGTAAGTTTTTACAAAGTCTAGACAAGATAGTATCCCATCCCAGTATCCATGTAGCTTTTCTAAAAATCCTCTACAAGACAAGTAGGATTTATGCTTAGAAGGAAATAATCCATTGCCAACCACCATATGTGGAAACAGGATAATCCAGGAAGCCTCCAAAGCCATCTTCATTTACTACTTGTTTCTGCCACCATATTCATGTTTTATTTCTATTATGATCTCTTTAGGTGTCTTTAGGAATGACTGGAAAAAGGTGCAGAAAGTTATATAAGGTCGGCTATTAGTGCTGCCACGGCACAGTAAATCTGTTTCCTGTTCTGTAATTCCCTGAGGCATATTTAAGCATTCTTGAAAAGTACATAATGTTACATGTTACAGCTTCACTATTCCATGTGAGAAGTATTGTGATCATAGCCCGCCCTACTGATGAGGGCACAGTGAGATGAAATGACAAAAGAATATGTTACTGCCATATCCAGTGGATCACCTGTTCAGATTCCTATACTCTTTAACTCTCATGTGAAAGAATAGCAGCTTCCTTTTCTCTTACTAGAACTTCTAAGTTTGAGGGAACCCTTAAGCATTTCCTGTGCTTACACCTCTACTTCTCTAAGGTAATATGCTTACTGAGGTGTACCACAGCAAGTCAAAATGCTGTATTATTAAGGATGCCTCTAAAGCTGATAATGTAAATGGGGAGTGTGGGGCTTTTGGATCTCTTTACCCTTCTGATGAGATTGTTGCTTGATAAGACAAGTATGGTGCTGAGCAGTAATGTTGCAGCTCCTCTGAAGTCAAGAATGGTTTTTTCCCACCCTCCTTTCATATACCTGTCACTGTATTTTCCATTCTAGTATAAGAAAAATATATTAGGCTTTAGATACTTCAGTAAATTTTGCTTTAGGCATGTATGCACATTTACTTTCTATTTCAAAGTTTCTCTAAAATTTGTATGAAGGTGCACTGAGTAAAGTAGTGTGATACCTTGTTTTTTCTTTTTGTCTTTTTGCCTGCTTACAGGCTTGTATAGTGTTCTCTTCAGGTTAAATGGTTTATACTTGTTCTAAATGCAAAGTATCAAAATATCAATGTTGTGAATACTAGAAGGATTTATTTAAATGTAAATGTTTCTCAGGTCTATAGTGTTGTAACTAAAGACAAATTGTCTCTTTCACCTCTCCACTCACATTCCTCTTTTTTTCCAGAACTGTGTTTGTTCTAAACCTGCTGAAATTCTTGTGTGCAGGAGAAAGGTGAGCTAAACTAACCTTAGATTTGGTTTAAAACTGATTTAAGTGGGTAATGCAGATATTTTATTTCAGTTTTTAAATGGCTTGTTTCAGTTTGGATTATGTAGCCTGAGAGTAGATGTAACAGTTTTAAGATGCACTATGATAAGTCATCCTTAAATTGAAGTAGGTGTCTTTGTATGGGGTTTTGCACTTGCTAAATCAAATAAAACTTATTTTCTTAATGCAAATAGAACAGGAGAGATTTTCCTTAGTTTCAGTGTGTGCTCAGCTGGTGGTTTTGCTTCATTGAAGCACAATCCAGTTTGGTTCAAAATATTGCAGGAATAGTCTGATGCTTTGAACTGGCAGGCACCCAGGATCTAGAAGGTGAAAGGGAACACAGTAGGTGATATCATAACAAACTCCTGCCAAAAGCATGTTAGAGGGAAATTCCGTTTTCTTTGTAGACGGTATTAAACGTTCTTATTTACAGTGAGGGCATTTCTAGTATCCAACAGCTGTTTTCATGCCAGTTCCAGGGACAGAAGGATCCTCAGCCATGTGTTCCTGATGCACAGCTAAGACAAAACCTGTGGAACAGAGAGCCTTCTCTTACAGTCTCTGAAGAAAGCACTGTATCAGGGAAGGCTTTTTCATTGCTGAGAGAGGGACTGAGGTAATAAAATAAGACTTTGTATAATTTTATAATGAAATTTACCTTAACTTTTTGTCACCTATTTAAAATGCAAGTGGAGTGGTACAAGTTGCGTGTTTAATACTATTTCCTGTGTGTTACGTCTCGTCAGAATGGACCATCTCCTCAAAGGTTTTTATATCATCAGTGTTAGTATCAGAATGACTGTCAGAGAAAACTATGCTTCTATCCTATGAAGGATCTGATAGAAAGACTGAAAATAAGAAATCACATTCTGCTTTAAAAAATTATATGATGTGTACATGTTATAGAGGAGCCATTACAGTTTCTGAGTATTTATCATCCAGTACTATCAGGCACAGAAACACCTGTAGAAGAAAGGAAAGTGAGAAACAGAAAACCTTTTGCTATGAACCTTTTACTTGCTTTAGCCATGCAACTCTTGTAAGAAATTATGGAGCTAAGATGTGTGACAAATACAGTTTTAATTACTGATGCCACTACTAACTATGCCAGGAAATGGTGCTGGTTCTGGAAGCAATAAAAAAGCAGCAGACTCCCCTGCTTTTACTAATCTTTAAAGAGAATTTGTCTCCTTTTTCCATGCCTTCAGAACTCTGCCTGACATCACCTGGGCCTCCACGCATGGTCTGGCAAAGGCAGCCCCTTCTGACTTCCAAGAAAAACAAATGGAAACACAAAAAGCTTGCATCTGGCCTGTTACCTCATCCTGGGCCACCTAGGCTGCTTGAGAGTCATCATGGCATTCCCAGTTCCTTTTTGCATGCTACATAATAAATTAAATGACTCTGGAGAAAAGAGACATGCACAGAAAGCAGACAACACTTAGAGCTCAAAGAGTTTTCATGGAATCACAGAGTGGTTTGGGCTGGAAGGGACCTTAAAGCTCATCCAGTCTCACCCCTTGCCAGGTGCAGGGACACCTTCCACTAGACCAGGTTGCTCCAAGCCTCATCCAACCTGTCCTTGGACACTTCCAGGGATCCAGGGGTAGCCCCAGCTTCTCCAGGCAACCTGTGCCAGGGCCTCACCACCCTCACAGGGAGGAATTTCTTCCTAATATCTTATCTAAATCTCTCCTCCTTTAGTTTAAAACCATTCCCCTTTGTTCTGTCACTATCTGCCTGTGTACAAATGCAAGAACAGTGTTCCCTTGTGCTGAAATCACACAGAGAGGAAACCACCCTTTACGTGACATATTGGTGGGTTTTCATTCTATTTTTTTAATAACATTTACTGAAGAAATAAAATACTTGGGGTTTGTAAAAGGTTAAAAATGGTGTTGCAAATGCCATGACTCAAACATTTTTTTCTCAAGACCAAAGTAACAGTAATTGATCAGAGAGACAGATAGCATCTGATGTTAAAATCTTTCCAACCTCAGTTACAAAAATAGTACCAGAAAGTTATCACATGTAGAGCTGCAACATAGGTAAAGTTTACATCACCTAAAAGATCAAAGCTGAATGATGTAGGGCTGAAGGTGGTGCAGTCCAGCTGCTCGGTAACAGCTATTTCTAAGATCAAGTCAACCACAGCTTCTCAGTGTTTCCACTGCCTCCCTTAAGCCAATCAGTGTAACACAACAGCAGATGCAAGCAATGGAACACTTCACAGCTCTAGATTTTTATGGCTTCCTCTCCCTGACATATATGAGAGGGTGTGCCAAATTCTGGGAGGAGCTCAGCTCTAGACACAGGAGGAGGGCTGGTAATGGTAAGAGACCGTGTCACCTGTGCCTCTACTATGTGCTACAGATCGCCTTTTTAGCATAAAATACTTTTGGACTGCATGTAAATTGTAGCTCAGGCACCATTAATGAGGGACCAGAAAGCCATTCTGCCCTTCCATTAGAGCTTTTAAGTGCTGTATTTCTAATGTAGATCAAGAACCACTTCTTAGAATGATTCTTAGCCCTAGAGAAAGAAAGTCAGCAAACTAGATATTTTTTATTTATTTTTATTTTTTTAAGAGATGGAAAAGGTATACTTTTTTCTCAGTGGCTGGGCTATTTGGGACTCTGACACTCAGATTCTGATAACCTCTCTATTTACATAAACAGGTTCTTGTTCTGTATTCCAAAAGAAAATTCAAATGTGGTTGACTTGGACAGTTCAATTTCTAGTTCACCAAAAAATCTCTGAATTCTGTGGATTTGCCACGGTCCTGATATTCACCTTGTTCTTCCTCAGGAAAGCGGCAGCTGCAGGTGTCATCTTCCTGAATTGACTGTTCAGGTGTGATATGCACTGAAGAAAAAGAAAAGAATCACAGAAACAACTAGGTTGGAAAAGACCCCTGAGATCATTGAGTCCAATCTCTGACTGAACACCACATTGTCAACTAGACCATGGCACTGTGTTTTTTGTCCAGTTGTTTCTTGAACACCTCCAGTGACAGTGACTACACCACCTCCCTGGGCAGCCCCTTCCAATCTTTAACAACCCATTTTATGAAGAAATTCCTCCTGATCTCGAACCTGAACGTCCCTCAGAAAACCAAACAAGCCAACTACAAACTACATTGAATGCAATTACACTCCATCTTTTTGCTGAACTCTTGAGCTTCCTCAGCGTTTATTAGCTCTCAGAGGGCAGTGTTGGATTCAGGCTGCCTCTGCACCTGTGTAGCAGCACATCCTGACTGATATCTCCTCTTCTACCACAGTCAGAGCTCCAAGGCACTCACTCCAGGCCATGCGTACTGTTTCTAAGCAGAGAGCACTCGAAAGTGTTATAGCCACAGATGCCAAGGATGGTACTTGAAAGTAATAAACTGAACTGACCCTTGACAGGATCAGCAAGGCTCAGGTGAGCTTTTTCACCTCCCATGAATACTTCACTTGAAGGGATAAGAAAGCAGTTTACAGAACACCCACAGTTAAGTAAGTGCCTTCTGCAATAAAAATTCCAAAACTGTTTTCCCTTCAGTTGTTTCTGACTTACAAGGCCAAAAAAACCGAAGCTATTGCAACTTTCTTTAAAAGACAATTAACCTGGATTCCTGACTTCTCTCTAGTTTCACAAAGAAAACTGAAGAGTGCATTTATCTTACTTTTTTTGAAGACAGCGTGTAGTTTCTTTTTCTGCCAGACACCGAAGCATATGCACAAAGGTAGCAGGAACACTATGCACAACAGCCCAGCTACGGTGAGAAAAATCCTGATAATGTCTGTCTGGAGATCCTTCCCTAGGAATTAAACAACATTCTCTTAAGAGTTTTAACAGAAAAAAATTCTACTGCCCTTGAATTAGCCGACAACTTTGTCTCCCACTCTTCTTCTAGCTAAGTCTGCAACACTAGAAATGCATAGAAGAAAGGACTCTTGCTTTAAATGGAAAGTGAACGTATGTTTCAAAGTAGGTCACAATTCTTTAGCTCTATAAGCAGCATTGTACAATGACTCACCTGGCCCAGTGATAGAAAATGGAATTGCAAGCGATGTGGTAGGTAGAGTAGTGACTAAAGTGGGATTAACTGAAGCATGTTTGCAAATGACATCTTTTTCTGCAGTTCCAGGCTCCAGGATCTGGTTTGTAGAGCACCTGAAAGACATTTACAGCAGAACAGGGAAAAGAAAAAAAGCTACAGAAAAAAAATCCAGTAAAGTGTAATAGCTGTAGCATTTAGATTACATACTTTGTCCAGTTTTTACAGGAGCCATTGGGCTGATCATTAAAAGTTCCATATTGGCAAGTCTGGCAACCTTCAACAGACAAGGACAGGTAAATTTGTACAAGATAAACATTTAAAACACAACATGTGAAACGTTATTTTTGCCTGCTTGTACAATGACTGTAATCAACATTCACATAATTACTATTTCATAAGCTGCTCTGAGTATGTAAGATAAGTCTTTCCCTGTGAGCCACGGACCAGTACAGTACTCAGCTACAAAGCCAGGTTATTTTGGCACAAGATGCCACAAACCACGTCTAAGTCGGGAGTTCACAGCTTGGTCTTCCTCATGCCAGTGACAAAGGAGCTGTCATGCCAAGTAAACTAACTGGTGCAGGATTTGAGCCACAGTAAGGCTCAGAGTTTGGTGGGTTTCTCCACTGCTGTGCTTGCTCCGCACTCCATGCGTACTGTTCAGCAGCAGCAGCACGTTTTATCTTGCGAGGTCTTTACTCCAGCTGCTTCTACAGTATTCAAGAGACTGTGCAGTAAGCGTGTCTAGTGCAGTAAGCACAGGGGCTTTCAGCTGGTGGGGGAAGGTAACCTTACCGTTCCCGGTGCTCTCTTGGCCCACACCACAGCCTCGGTCGCAGTGGGTGCAGCCGTCGTCACTGCAGCGATACCCGTCCTTGCACGTGCATTCAGCATCGCTTTTTGAGGAACACTCTTTTAAATACTTGAATATTCCTGGAACGGGAAAACGAGTCTTAGGTTACGGATTCGTGCATGCCCAGCGTGATGCAGCAAAGGCTCAGGACCTTTGCTCTTACAAAAATCAGGCTGGTAGTTTCAGCGAGAAGCCCCGCAGACGCGTGGAGTTATTTAGCGTATCACCCCGCGGGCAGGTGCCAGCCAGGGCAGGTGCCGTCGTTGCCACGGGAAGTCATAGAGGGGCTGCCGGTACCTTCGCACTTCCGACAGAGTTTGCAAGCGCTGCGTCCCGCCGCGCTGGAGAAGGTGCCGGCCGGGCACTGCCGGCAGG
>NW_021940578.1:62335-88489 GCF_001715985.3 Manacus vitellinus | reverse complement strand
ACGCAGGGAAATACGTTCGCTGATAGATTTGAGGCATGTGCTGTTCATGTGCTGGCACTGAGGAGCAAATGCAAGACTGGTATTTACTACGTGTAGGTAGCGTGTGAAATGAATTGGCTATTAGGTCTGTGTAACATGGTTCTGCCTTCTCAAAAAGAGTCTTTCCCTGGTAGCATTTACAGCAGGACAGCTATTTACATATGGACCCACACGAAGAACAGTATTAATGCTCAAGAATTTGGCAGTGTTTTACAATAAATGTCTAAAGGCAGTAGGGAGAGACTGCATTTTACTAAATTAGGGGAAAGAGTAAAGGTTTCAGGATAAGGTGCCTATTTGCATCTGAAGAACTAATGAAATAAAGGAATACAAACTATGATGTATTTTTCTTCAATAAAAAGCAAATGCAGTGTTTCTATGTTGTGGCTAATCAGGGAGTCTTTTGCTAATTAGTCAAATTTATATGAAAATTATTTTGCAAAATCAATGTGTATCTTCAAGACAAGTTATTAAGAAGCTCTAGGTTGTCCTAAAGTTATTACTAATAGCTGTGATTTGATTATACTTGCTCAGTTGGCTTTGCATTGACAGTACATAAAGTACATAAAAGTAAGATTTGACACTAAGTGAATTAGTCTGCTTGGGCTGGTTCTGCATGCTGCAGGGTGTTCTACTGTATATTACTGCATTCTAGAAATAACATCTTTCTAAACGAGGCTAACAATAGGGAGTAAACTTGAAAATAGATGGAATTGAAGCAGGGTAAGAGGATGGCTTTCTTTCATGTAGGCAACTAAAATGTGCATCACAGTTAATGAAGGGCTCTCAGGTGCTACATGCATTTCTGAATGGAAGGTCCATTTTGTCCTATAAGACAAAAATCTGTCTTCTAGAGGGGTGACCTGTGAAATGCCTTCTCACATCATGAATGCTTTTGCAGACTTCAGTCAGACCAGTATGAGTTAATGGGTATTTTACATGATGTAAAGTAACTTTAACTTAACCTTCAAATGGAAATTTGTCCCTTCACCTCAACTTGAATTTAGAAGCTAAAAAAAAAGTCTTAAGCCTGGTTTGTTCCATTTGCTAAATTCTGTGGTCTGCTCCCCCATCACACGTGGGCACACACATTTTTTCCCCCATAAAATTGTGAAATACCCAGAAAATCTGTTTCTGAGGTTTTGCAAGAGCAGTGGTCAAGTCACTGTAAGTCACAGGAAACTCTTCGTGAAGCATGGTATGTGGAAAATAAATACCAGACATGAGGTCAAAGCTCATGCAAACCCTTTTTATAAATGCTGACCTGGGTAGGAGTCAGTAGTCTCAGTGTGAGTGAGGGTGTGCAAACTGAAAACAATTCTGCCACCCACCTTGAACCCTTTTCTAGCAGACACAGGTCATGTAAGGTCTTGATTAGGCCAAACTGCTTCCTTATCTGATGCTGATGTGCTGTGCCTCCCACTGCACAAGTGCCTTAATCTCTTAGTATCGTAATGCATTTTTTTTTTAAAAAGCTCTTTAGTTAAATAGAACTGTTATGAATATTGATTAAAGCTACTGAACTATTTTGAGTTGGTTTAAGTGAAAGATAATGCAAAAATGCAAATAACTCATTGTTAAGTTTCAGCATCAGGAAGGGTTTGTACTAGAACATTTGCTTTCTAACCACATTGTCTTTTTCTACCCTCCTCAGCCCCTCGTTCACAACCATCTCAGCTAACAGCAACCTCTCAAGATATGGCCTCGAAAAGAGCATTGGTGATTTTAGCAAAAGGGGCAGAGGAAATGGAAACTGTAATCCCTACTGATGTTATGAGAAGAGCTGGGGTGAGTACACCGACAGTGAAAAATCTCTTTGTGAGTGTGTGGTCAAGGGGAAATCTTTGCCTCAAGTTGATGTTCATTGCTAGGAGTTCAGTGTGTAATTTGTTGTGTGAGGTGAAAATTTCCCCTACCGCCTTACTGTTTAGCAAATGCTTGTTCCATGCCCCTACTAAGTATGCTTGACAACTGACATTTGTGCAAAAGGTAGACTTTCAAAGTAAGAGTCCAGTGTGGACTAGAGTGAATGTTTCAAGTAAATCTTACTCTGTCAGAAAACATGGCTACTTCTATGGATAGTAACAGAAAGTACTTTTTTTTCTAGGGGTCTGAAAAGCTCAGTGCATTACAGCTCATGACATTATGTAGCTTTTCCTGACCTACTTTTAAAATTCTATTAACTAGAGTTTGGCTGTTGCGATTCCTCATGATGTTTGTTACCTTGCAGCTGTAGTAGTACATCTCATTAGGTATGAAAATAATGTTTTAAATTAGTACACCAACTTCGCTTGTGTAGAAATGACTAAACTGCTCCCATCACCTCATCACTGTACACCCCATTTTGGCTGTCATAAGAGGAACAAGCTTGTCTGCTTTTTAGTGAATGTGAGCTGTGCCATGCATATCTATGATGTTATGACCAAGCATCTAAAAGTCAAGGGAGGAAAGTGAACATGCCATAAGTGTGTTTGAGAGTGACTTGAGCCTGCAAAGAGACTTCAATTCATTATCTGATCTACTTAGTCTGGCTCTCCTGCATTGTATTATTTGTTTTGTTTATAGCCTGTGGGATCAGATAGTCTCTATATGTCCTGTTTGAAAAGTTGAACTGTTAGAGTTATTTGTCTACTTCAGATGAATATCACTGATTACTGTATGTGCTTGGACTTAATCATGGTTTGTGGGAGCTTAAGTGTTCCCTGGGTTGTGACAGCTTTCAGTAGTGCTTTGCTCATTCTGTGTACTATTTAAGAACTAATATAGAAGAAAAACACCCTAAATTCTTGATTTGTCATGATATATTTGTTCTTCTCCCAGATAAAGGTGACTGTTGCAGGCCTAACAGGAAAAGAACCAGTGCAGTGCAGTCGAGATGTCTTCATTTGTCCTGATGCTAGTCTTGAAGATGCCAGAAAAGAGGTTGGTCATCACCTTGATCTAATATAGTGGCCAAAATAGCCTTTCTCACAGCTTCCAAGGTGAATTTGGAAAGCCTGTGCATTACCTTTAGACATATATTGCGTGTTGTATTATCTCTATGCAGCAGTTAATTACAGAACTGCACATCCCACTGTGCTCCCCTTCAGTGTTGTCCTGGTTCATAGCATGCTCAGTTCAGACAGATCTCTTAATTCTGCACAGGTGTTTGTTTTTGCAAAGCATCAACCCTAGCCCTTTATTTTTCCTGTTAGTTGGCCCAATGAAATACCATAATTTGAATCAACTCCAAAGTTCTGATGGGGAGCTAAACAATGTTATAGTTAGACCTGTACAGTAAGGTTCGAGCAAAACCACTTGTCTTTACAATGCATTTGCTTGCTGAAGCTCTTCGATGCACTAGGCTTAAGAGTTAGTTCAGTGGCAGACTTTATCAATAATAGGTTCTTCCTGGAACAGGAAACAGTATTTTATTCTGTAATTGGAACTGGTTCTCTGATCATAAAGTGTTTTTCAGTGGAAGAAAAGGTTATTTTGCTTGTCACTTGAATCAGCTGTAGTGGGCTTCAAACAGTATCAGTCTCTGTTTAACAGAACAGTTTTATCTTTTGTTTGTTTAGGGACCTTACGATGTCGTGGTCCTGCCTGGCGGTAATCTTGGAGCTCAAAACTTGTGTGAGGTAAAATTCCGGTATTTTAAAAATTCATAGGCATCTTCATGAGTAGTGGTGGTCTGCGCTTGCTTAGTAATTCTGCAGATTCAGTTCAGCCTCTAAAGTTCTCTTCTGAATGAATCAGTAAACTAAATATCAATTGTCTGAAGCCTTCTTGTGACTATATAGGTGGGACAACTGGGTAAATTCTTGCATTTGAATAAAAATGGAAGAGTGCTCTGTATTGTGGGTAGATCTCTGTTCATAGTCATATGAAGATGAAGCAGTTGCAAATGAAGATTGAATTCCCTGAAATATGAAATTGTCCAAAGCCATGGACTCTCTTCCTTTTCTCAAGAATTCTGTCTGTGGTGCAAAGCTGTTGCAGTGGTGGTATAAATACCTTGTGGAAGGCAGGCAGACAAACAAGTCAGTCTATCAGATAGGATTTAGATGGTATTGCACAGTTTGTAAACCCTGGAATATGAGACAAATATCCCACATAAATCTTTTTAAGAATGATGGAGACTGTTTGGAGGTATCTTATGAATACTCTTTCGTGTTTGTCTTGTGAAGCTTTCAGACAACTTTTTATGTCCGTGGGTTAACCAGCTTTTATGTAGGCCAGATACTTCCTTGCAGTTCCTTCTGATTTCCTTACTCTTTCCTTGTGGGGCAAATATGTATTGGTTTCAGTGTTTCTTCTTGATGTTCTCATTGCCCTCTGTCCTGAGGCAGGGTGAAGAGGTGTCAGTTGGTTTTCTGTGTAAAACATGTTTATGACTTTGCAATGGAAAATATTTCAGATGTGCTTCAAATAATCAATTCCTAACAATGACTTGTGATATCATTTTTCTTCATACAGTCTGCTGCTGTGAAAGACATTTTGAAGGACCAGGAAAGCAGAAAAGGCCTGATTGCTGCTATATGTGCAGGTGGGTTAACAAGGTGTCCTGCTTTATAAAGCATTTGGATGTTTTGAAGGAGCATGCAGACATTTTCCTGTCTTAGAAATTTGTGTTCCTGTAATTTAGTAGCAGGGATTTGTACTATATGTGCACCCATCAGCGTCAGAATTTTTTATAAATTTAATAGGCAAGAAATCTCTAAAATAATTGCGAACACTTATCCTGCAAGTTCTGCTTGGTTCCCAGTTCTTTCCAGTCAGTTGCATTACTGTCTTTAAAATAAAAAGTGAAAGGTAATGTGCTAGGATTTTTTTACAAAATATATGCTTATTCTGATGATCTTTCTGCAAGGACACAGCACTGGCAGAATATCATTGCTGTAAATTTATCTCACATAACTATTCCTGCCCTTTAGCTTCAGAAAGAAGGCCATACATATAGAGTTACAGTCTCCCCCTTCCTCATCTGAGTCATAGCAAAAGATGGACTTGGTTTGAGGAGAGGTTGTCTGCTTACATATTCTGCACAGCTGGGTATCCAGGTCATTACTTTGTAAGGTATGTATGTAAAAAAGCAAGATAAACAATTGCCAGTACTCCCAACTGATCTTAGAGGCTGGCCTAGGACCCAAAGCTGAGGATGAGGAGGGTGGCAATGAGTGCATAAAAGGCCATCTAACAGAGTATGTTCGTAGAGTGGATTTTCATTTTTGTTTTCTTGTATGTTGCTGGGGCTTTTTTTTTTGCTTTTATTCTTCAGCAAGGTGATAGGTATGCAGAGTTGTGAACATTCTTGTACTTGGCAATGATAGTCTTCTCTTATCTGTATCTCTTACAGAACAATTCAAATTCATGGTTGCCCACTAAAAGCTTTTGCTGGTAATCAGAGTGGTTAATTTCTTTAGGTATAATATTCTTAGAGCTCATTCCAACTGAACACAAAGGAGGTTATTTCCTAGACTAAATCCAAAATGAGACAAATGCACAGAACTGAAACTCAGATTAGGGAAATCTTGCCTTCATTTTCTTTTGGAATTCCCATAAGTATTTCCTGTCAAATGACTTAACGCTTCTTGACACAAACTCAACTCAGGCTAAGAAGGAAGTATGAAAAGAAAAGAGGAAAACTGTTAAAACCAAAAACTTAACAGTTAGCCCATGGTCTGTCCAAAATACTGTTTGGCACACACTTGCGACATGCAGAGACTTACTCAAATGAAGTTCTGCTTGGTACATCTCTAAAGTCAGGATTTAACAAGGTTGTAAAGTAATTGTAGCTAGTTAATGTTCAGACTGAAATGCAGACCTTTTGTTTCTTAGCGTCAAGCAGTTTTAAATGAAATGTATTATGTGGAAGTGAAACGACCATTGTCCTCCACTCTTTCCAAGGCAGCACAGTCATGGTAGGACAGTGTGGGAGCTGTAATTGAATGCGAGAGATTATACAGCTTGGTTCTTTTTGAGGCTTTTTGCTTCAGAGATGGGGCTGGCATCAGTTTTTATAAAAAGTAGTCTGTCCACAGTGAGCTTTGGACCCTTGAGAACCTAATGCCTGAATATATGCTCTTAGAAGTGTTTCTAGCAGAAGACAGTTCTTCACTGGTGCAGCTTTTTGTCCTTACAGGTCCTACTGCCCTTCTGGCACATGGGATAGGGTTTGGAAGCAAAGTCACAACACACCCTTTGGCCAAAGATAAAATGATGAATGGAGGTATGTAATTACTTTTATAAGTTTCTCTCCAAACCCTTCTCAGATTTTTTTTTGTCTACCTGAAACCACAATTTAAAGAAAGGAAGATAGCTTTTGTATCTTACTTTGTCTCTTCGAATTTCCTTAATGCTTTCTTGAATGTAATCAAAATCCAACTGAATATGCTAAGACTGTATTTCTAAGCCTATTTCACCTATTTAATAAACAGGGCTGTATTAACATTCTCATCCTTGGGGAAAATACGCTGCTGCTGTCATGCTAGGAGCATTTATTGCCTTATCTTCTCAAGGCTGAGCCATCATCTCTTGCCCTTTTGGTTCTTTGCCTCAGTGGTCCAACCAGCAAACCCCAGGAGCACCTTTCATGATCTCTTGTGAATAGGGCTTTGGTTCTGTGAGCAGCTGATGGATCCACACTTCTTTCTCCTACCTAAGGGAAGTGGTGGTGAAATGCTATGAAGTCATTCTGTGAACATTAATGAGTCTGAAGGTGAGCAGGAGATGGCAGGGTTCTTCCAATTTCTTCTGCATGTAATTGGCAGATAAGAAATTTGTGAATAGCTCCACAAAAGCAGTCTGACTTCCAAAAATAAACTCACAGGAACTGACAGGGAGAGTGAGTGCTTCTTAATGAGCTTGTAGAATCAGAGGTGCGTTCTCATACTATGTGAATGGAGCTACCAGAGCTCCCTGCAGGCCCTTTTCTTCCCTGAGGACTGCAGGCAGTCGTGGGATGCTTGGAGGCAGACTGGGCCCACACAGGTGGCTGAGGTGCCTTTGGCAGGTAACCTCTGCTCCTCAGCAGAGCCTGTGGCAGGTGAGTCTGTGCTCTGTGGCAGCTGTGGGCACTGTCCTGGAGACTGACCCTCTTTCTGTTGTGTGTCCCCCCCAGCACACTACAGCTACTCTGAGAGCCGCGTGGAGAAAGACGGGAACATCCTCACCAGCCGCGGGCCTGGGACCAGCTTTGAGTTTGGATTGGCCATTGTTGAAACGCTGATGGGGAAGGAAGTGGCCGAACAGGTGAAGGCACCTCTAATACTGAAAGAGTGAAACCCTGGAGTGGGACAGGAAGTAGGACAAATTTGGATAGAGAGTTTTATCCTCTGTAGAATAACTGTAAGCTGTACTGTTGTAAATACAATTTAATTTTGGGTGAAATTAGCAACTGTACTTACCTTAACTGGGATACCGTAACAAACCAAAGGTCTTTATCTCTGGAAAAAGATCGTTAGCAAAAAGCTTCATCACAAAAAAGTAGCCAGCATCTAATAATCTTAGTTAACTCTTGGATGGCATTTAAAAATCACATGGAAAAATGTTTGCTGAGTAAATAAAAATGAAGCGGCCCTGCTGGTGTGTTGGTACTTCATGTGTTTTCTCCCAACCCAGACCTACGAATCCATTTTGCCACCGTGGCTACCCATGTACTGTTCAAAACAACGTCTGTTTAGATTCTCGCACAGTGTGAGCTGAAATGAGTGCTGGAAAAAGCTCCCTAGGGAGGGCGTCAAGGCCCCAGGCCTGTCAGTGTTCAAGAAGCATTTGGGCAACGCTTCTCAGCTATATGGTTTAACTTTTAGGTTGCCCTCTGTGGAGTCAGGAGTTGGTTTTGATGATCTTTGTTAGTCTCTTCCAACTCAGGATATTCTATGATTCTATGACATAGATTATTAAGTTGTAACTTAGAATTAGTTAAAACAATGTTTAGTTTTTTCTGTACAAATAAGGCAAATAACTAGTATTAATTCTAAGACAGTGTGGGACTAAATTAAAGGTGTGAATATTCGTACCTTGCCAAGCACCTTAGAGTTCCTACAAGTTGAACATGATACCTTGAAATTTGTCTTCTGTATTAAATGATTGCAGATCCATTGAGCTATTTGAGCAGCTAATAATCAGCATAAATCGGGAAGGTTGGATTTGGTAGCATACCACCAGTAGCAGTGCTTCTTTCTGCTTACTATAAATCGGGACTTGCTACAAGCCTAACTTAAGTGAGCATATGTCAGTTTAGAGGAGCTGCTGGGCACGTCTCTGGAAGAAGTAGTGGGGCTATATTCCCATGGGCATTAAGAATTTGGCATCAGTTTTTGTCTTTGCTGCCTTTCTTTTACCAAATAATTCTGCTGTTACCTGGCTCTGTCAGCCATCATGCTTTACAAGATGGCTCCTCATTGGACTCTGAAGTTACCACAGCATCTGGAGATCTGGCTCTGCATACATCTGAAGTGCATAATCTGAACTTAAAAAAATTGCTGCATAGGGACCTTTATGATTGCTTATTTTAATGGGAAACAAGTTCATTCTCAACTACTGCATTTTGGTAATAAAATACATGGATACTTTTGCAAATTTAGAATTTAAAAATGTCTCTATGTTGCTAATATCTACTGGAAGAACTGCTTCAGCTGTATGCTCTGCCTCTTAATTTGTTTAGGAAATATGTTTCTTTAGCTTTTAAATATGCTCAAGATATGCAAAAAATTGTAATCTATGTAAGATTGGACATGTTTGTGTGGTAAATCCGCACGTCTAACTGGTATTGCTGTGCAAATGTAAACCAAATGATGGAAAGATTCTTTGTCCTAGATACTGGAATAATTACTTCGTAAATGGGCATGATTCAGAATACAGGAAAAACTGTGCATTCCTGGGTTGCAGTACTGCTTTGTAGAATTAGAAGGAAAATACTTCCATGCTTGTTTTGTTTTTAGGCTTCCAGAAATATTTTATAAAGAAGTGGCCAAAAATTTGATTATAAATTTCTATTTTTTATTCCAAGGCTGGGATAGTTCAGTTTACAGCAATGAGGTTTTCAATGTGTATATTTGGGCTTTCCCACTCCCATTAAAATGGTAATAGGAAAAACACTCAGAAAAATGAGCTGAGCCCATTAATACATCTGATTAATTTGCAAATTCTTCAACTTTGTTCAGCAAAGGACTCGGTAAATGAAATATGGTAGTGCTGCTTGCACCACAGTTAGTTACCTTCATGAAGCTGACTGTTCTCAACCTTTTACATTGCAGATGTTCAGCAAACATGAATTTACATGGGTTCTCTCTTTCTGCTAAGGTGTCATTAAGTTGGTCTTTCTGTTAGGATAAGTATATGAACCAAGATTAGGCTAATTTTCCTCTTAGGGTATGCGTTAAAAAGGAATTTGCTGATTTGAGGGGAAAAAAATGCCTTCCAATTTGTGAAATGCCTTTTTCCTCTCTCTTTTTCCATTTCATACAGTATTTCTTTTTTTTACAGATCTCTTTTCCTAAAATCCCCCGTCTGAACAATGAGCTGAGGTACTTTTCTGCTCAGTGTTTCATGTACACTAGGAACTTTGTGCCTTTTTATTATTGGCAAGTGTTAGTTTTAAACTGAGTCTGTGTTAATTCGGTATATGCTGCCACTGAACTCGGCTTAAACTGAAGGGAATGCATCCACACTTCTCTAGCTGGCTTTTACCATTTTGTTTCCTGACAGCTGAAAGATTTTGGGGTTGGTTGTTTTCCTGATGAAAAGGGTAGTCAATCAGCATCTGCTGTATGTCTCATATCATCTCTCAAGAATAGGGTAGGTTTTTTTTCCTCTCGATTCTGGTGGTTCTGTGGGCTTGAATGCATAGTGGAAAGTGAGTTCTCTTACAGAATTGAGAAGTATCATATGGCTTAGAAACAGGAATGTACACAAGATGGCATAGATGCTAGTGCCAGCAGTGAATACTTGCAATGATGCATTTATCTGTGCTGACTTTACTCACGAATGCATCTGATGTGTTAGTTGCTTTTCCCTGGTGTTTTGTAAAGGAGTACTTTACATTCCTTTTCGTTGTGCAGAAGGGAAATGAACGCTTGTACTAGGAAACCAGGAATAATGCAGCTCTAGGCTCCTGTATGGGCTCAAAGAGACACAGGCTTTGCTAGTAACTTCCAAATAAATCCCCTGCAGCAAAATCAAGAGGGTTTTTTTTTTCCTCCTTCCTCTTTGGAGAACTACAGAACATTAACAACTTTAACATAATTTAAAAAAAAAAAAGGAAAGAGTTACTGCCAGGTGCCAAGGGTGATGTTCTCCAGCCAGTGCCAGTTCTGTGCTGATTGCCTGTAGCGAGGAGAACAGATGGGGCCCTGGTGGCCTCACCACCCCGCCTCCCCCTTCTTTCAACAGGCATTTTCTTAGGCCATGAAGAGGAGTTGGAGGCTTTTGCCTCTCTAGCTTTGGGTCTTGGCTACTTGTGCATGAATTTGCACAGAGCCTCTGGGGAGGGAATATTCACTCTCATGGAGTTCCCCAGGGCCACAGCCAGCAAGCCCTGCCTGCATCCTGCTGTACTGCTAGAGAAAACTGGGATCCTGCACTTGTGTTGCATTGGTCACTCCCTTGCACTTGAATGGCCCAATATAAAGCTCAGGTGTTAAACTGTGGACTGAACTGCTTGTAAAACAGCTGCCTTACTCATCATGCTGCTCCAGGGCATGCAATAGCATCCTGTCTTATCATGGAGAATGCTTTTGATCGAGTTGGTCCAGATGACAGGAGAAGCGTGGCCTGCGAGAAGCAGCATGTCCAGAGCATCCTGCAATGGCTTGTTCAGTTGTTGGCAGCCTGAAAGGCTGAGCAGTCTCGAGCTAACTCCTGTGCACAGTGTTGCGTTACCTCAAGCTCGGATTGGACTGCTGGCTGTGCCTGCTGTCTCTGTCTCAGTGGAGTGGTAGTCTGCTCCTCCAATGGAAAAGTTGCTTGGGGAGTAATGGGGTCCTTGGCCATTCCCACAGAACAATACTATTGTGTATTGCATCCAGCACTGGCCATCATGTGATTGATAAAACCTATAGAAGATAATGACCCACGTGTTCACTCCTCACCCTTAACAACATGTCTGTTTAGACTGTCAGTCTTTAACAAAACACTAGCATTAAACCATTTAACTTGAAGTTAGGAACCAACCAGTTCATCCTTACTTCAGGCTAGCCCTTCATCTTCAGAGTCTCATTATAGGTCTCCATTAGCCCCTGTATGAAGCAGGAGCTCCCTGGTGCTCACCTCACTGACATGCATTTTTAAAAGTGTGTCTCAGATGGGGCTGTCTGTCCCTGTGGCTTTTGACGAAGCAACAACTTCAGTTTGTTGGTTTTTTTCAGCATGTTGAAAAGATGCTCTGGAAAGACACCCCTCCTTCTGACTAGCAAAAGCAGTTTAGGCTATTTGAATCCCATGAGCAACAGAATGTGTCAGAGTGTGTGCTGTAATCTCTGCCCTGGGTTGTTAGAGGCCTCTGCATCACCATGTGCCTATTGCTGTGCTGGTGCTATGTACATCCTGCATCACAACAGCACAGTCCCAATTCAAATTGCTTAAACTCTAAGTGTTGGGGTGTGCAACTGGGATGCAGGAAAACTTTTCTTGAATAACTTGTCAACAGGACATGTGACAAATGAAGTCACCAAGTGCAACCTAGTATGGTTGGAGTCTCATGTTTCCTCTGGATCTTGCCTAACAGCTAGTAAATCACAATACAGGGATTGCAAGGCAATGAGTAACCTTGCAAAGACACACTTGCCGTTTGCTTGTGTCTCCCTTGCACCTTGCCATGCAGCAGTTGGACTCAACATGGCATGAGCTGATATGGTCCTTAGCGTGAACTTCCTGCAAGCTGGTAAGTGCCCCAAGAGTCTTATGCCTAAAGACTGCTCAGTGTATAGCGTTGGTTGTGTGTTCCAGTTGGCTTCCAAAAGGGCACTCAGTAGTGCTGACACTGCCCTTGAAAAGTTGTGAATAATAAACATATTAACAAAGGTAAAATAAATATTAGAGGTAAGGGGAACATGTGTCTGTCACCTGGGTAGGTAGTGGGCAGGAGATCATTCTTCTGGGTCAGGCCTGATGATCCTGTGCTTGATCCAGAGACTTTGTGCATGGAGGGCCTCTTAGTGTGTTATTATGATAGCTCAATGTGATTAGTTACTAGCATCCTCAAGCAGATTCAGGGTGGTGATGGTGGGGTAATCTGCCATGGTTTTTCATGGCACCATATTTGCGCTTTTTTTCCTTTGTGGCTTTCACATGCTAAGAATTTGTGGACGATAGCGTTAATCTTCAGCAAGAAGCTGCAGCTTTTCAACACAGAAGCATCTCTGACTCACTTTGCAAGGAAATGAATAGTAGTCCTGGTTCCCATGTTTCAGTGGCATGACACTTAAAATTTGGAGTACCTAACACCTTTTCCAAAATTAACCACAACTGGGATCAAGGTGCACCCCAATATATAAATAATATAGCAACAGTCTATGAGCAATCACAGGTGTGGCTTCCATTTATGATTCAGAAAAAATAATGAGCTCTGTGGATGAAAATAGGCATTTGGGCAGGGATTATGCAAGGCCTGAATTATGATGCAGGATGGGTGGGGATAACATCTCTTTCAGTTTACAAATGCTAATCACAAGCTCAGCAGCCAGAAATCTCTGCAGCACTATTTAACGAATATTAATAAGTATAATTAAACTTTGTGTGCTAGATTTTCAGTGCCAAAGAGCTATGTGAAATGCAAAATATGCTATATGTTTTTGGTTTTAAATGAAAATAAGCTGCTTTAGAAGAAAGCTAACAGGAAATTAAAAGATTAAACTACTCTAAAAACAAAAGTTTACCCCAGGAACACTCAGTACACACAAAGAAAATGAATAGGCTACCTAACTACAGAGAGCCTACAAGCAGATAAAATGAGGGTTTACCTCCATCTCCAATTTCCTTCTTGACATAATCTAGAGAGTATGTATTTAGCATACAGCTTGTAATAATATTAAAAGTGTTTATAAGGGCCACAGTCTGTAATCATGAGTTTGAAGGGTGGGAATTCTACCATGACTGATCTGGCCATCACCTTAACCTTGAATTCCTGACAAGACTTGGGCTGAACACCATCAGCAATTACTCCCTACTGTAATAACTGCCCTTACAAAATTGGTGTCTTTGTCCTGGACTAGAAGGATGCTTTCCTTTATCATGTCAAACTTAACACTTCACTCAGACTGTTTAAAAACTAAATCAAGGCTGCAGCTGGAGTAAATGCAGTCTTGGTGGGTGCTCTTCTGCAGTTTCAGAATGGTAGTAATTGTGCCTATTGCAGTCTGGGAGTGAATGGAAAACTCCTAGTAACAGCAGCAACAATCAGTAATTTTAAATGACTGCAGATTTAATTATGTCGTCAATCTGCATGCTTCTGAATCAGGTTTAATTTCTGTTTTTTCTCTTACAATGCAAAAGAAGCTGATGATCAGCTACAGCTCTGTGTTACTTAGTGACTTTGTCTGTTTAAGAGCAAGTTAATATAGTGAAGTTAAGCTAACGGGTTTTTCAAGTCACCTGGTACTAACACAGCCTCTTCCTTTCAGGAAAAGGTATACTGAGGCAAACATCCTGTCCTTTAGTTACAGCTGGACTCTGCTTCTCTAGGTTGATTTGCTAGTTTGAAACTCACCAAGTGAGGGGTGTTTTGCCAACACCAGAGCAGCCAAGCAGCACTTACCAACACCAACCCTTACACAGGGTGAATATGACAAATGCTTCTGCTGTCACTTGGTACTTAGAGTGTTCTTTTGCTTGTGCAGTTTTGAGCCTGAGGGAGAGGTCACCCACACCCTCCCCTCTCCCTTCTCACCCACTTCGCTGGCAACCACATCTCATTGAGGTCTATTCAGTGATCCTGGGTTCACTGTGGGGCTGCCCTGGATCCAGCCCTCTGGAGTTCGCTGCAGTACAACCCCCTTTGCCTCAGCACAGCTGCTACCTCCTGGGACTCAGGAGCCCTCACCAGCATGGCTGGGTGGTTCCCAACAGGGCCGCTGAGAGCAGGGTGAGCAGTATATATGGCCTGCTTCTTGAATAAGGAAGCTGTGAGAGACATTGCTTTTCCATAGATGCACATTTTTCTTCCCTGCTTTAACACAAATTCCTTGACTCTCCAAATTTCAGTTTATCAAGTTGTAACTTCTTTGAAGTGTGATTATTCCAGTCAAATCAAGCTGGCAAGGGTCTTTGTCCTCAGAGGCAGAGCTATCAGGCCTTGCCCAGGTGAGCCCAAACTCTGAATATTCAAATGTGATCAGATTGTTGCAAAAGCATGTTGTGTCCTGACAAGTCTTATCATGTGCCCGGGGACAAGCAGAGAAATGTCTTCTGGCCAGAACTTGCAAAGCTTCCCCCACAGCTCTACAGCCTTAATTACTCACTTGGAAAATGAAATACAATTTTTGGGTCATACAAACTTTGTTCCCCAATGCACAGGAATCTGGTGTCTTAAGAAGCAAGGCTTCTACCTGCCTTTGTCAGTGACCCCCTTAGTGTCACACAGAGAGAATCACTGAATTGTGGACCAAGTCCTCAATGAAACCTTATTATTATGGATTTTTAGAGATTAAATGGCCAAGTTACTTAAATAGTATAAGACTTGCCTATAAGTTACTTTCCTTTTACTCAAGAGGTATGTCAGCTCTGTAACCTGTTTGAATGTCCTGCTCATAGCCAAGCAGTTCAGTTACTATGTTCAATTCAGGTTCTGTCCGTTTTACTTCAGTTGCACTAAAGGTAGTTTCTTGCTTAACTTCTGAAATGAGCCTTAACATCATGCTGTAATTCAGCTGACACAAAGCACATGGTAAGAAAACATCACTACAGTAAGAGTTGAGTTGGGTTTTTTTAATACTCAGGACTGAGTAGAAAATACCAACTCTCAGGAAAAGAGTATGCAATTCTTTTTTCTAGGAGAAAAAGTAATGGAGGTTAGGTTAAAAGTCTTCAACATTTTAGGAATTGCAGAAAAGGTTATGTAAGACCATTCAAAAGCACAAGTTTTATAATGGTTTTAAGCTTTTCAGCACTATAAATATGAAAATACCTTGTACTCAGAAGCAGATCAGGTAAAAAATCTGCTGCTGCTACATTAGCAGTTTTTTAGGGAACCTTTACTGCTAACGGAAGTGAAAATATGTGCTAGCAGGCAGGGCTGGAGAAACTCTAACAAATACCCCATTTTGTACCAGGTATTTTGGCTAAAAGGGGTGGGTTCAAGTACCAGGAATGGAGTGGGACCCAGAGGCAAAAGCTAGGAGAGATTTACAGGGCAGCTGCTTGGGTTTAGACTGAGTTCTACTGGAATGACAACTACCGAGTCTCTGCTGACTCTCACAGTCTACAACAAAACAGGTGCAGCTGAGCAGCGTTGATCTGTTTGCTGTAGCAGTGATGGTGTAACTGAGAAGGTACATTATTTCACAGTCCTAGGGTTAAAACTGTTCATATTTAAGGGGAAGGTTACAAGTATAAATTTTACTTTTTCCACCTTAGAAAAATCTGGTTCTGGAAAGCAGAACTTTCAGTAGGCTGAGTATTCCAATCGACAGCCTTGCACAGGATTAGGTAGTTTGTTTATGTTTTGAAGGCCAATCTGCATGTTCTTAGCAGTGTTGCAGCACAGCTGCAAGTGTTTAAGTGCCTTTATAATTGAAGCTTAGTAATCTTCCCATCTGTAAAAGCTAAGTGATTAGCCATTACTGAAAAACTGCATCTGACATTTTTCCCATACAGTATAATTCCAAGGATGGTAACCTGCTTTATACCGAAATAAGCCCACTGACAGAACTGTTCAGACTGCTAGATCAAGGCAAGTATTTACCTACATACACAGCTTGAAGATCAAAGTTGTGTGATGCTTCTTATCTTCAGTAACCTTATCCATGGCTAGCATACTACAGTGAAATACACTTGTTTTGTGGTAAGTATTCACAATTTCTTTCCCCTTCTAACCATGCTATCTATACTCAAAGTTTTTTCATCCTCAGAATATAAGTAGTTCACTTTCAGTGACCCTTAATGTACAATTTAGTTATTTTTTTTTCCAGGTGAAAAATTGAAGAGAGGAACACTCCTTGCCTCTCTTTTCTGTATGATGGTGGCTAACATGCTATGGGTGACTCTAGAAAAAAACCAAAGTCATTCATGTTAGGCCAGATAACTTAATCTCACAGAATGTTTTATTGCCAGCACAAAACTATAGACAACATGCTACCAGGCAGTAACGAGGCATTAAAATTAACAGTGTGCAATGTGAGTTATTGAACACTTCTGCAGCAGTCTTAATTCTAATTAAATGCAAGGTGAATTCAACATTTGTTGTATATTTAACATTATTGACTTTGAACTTTGCAGTAAATGCAGAACTCAAATGCACAATTGCATACACTATTCAATAAAGCAAAATCCAAAATGTATCATAAATAAGTATTTTATAACTTTATTAAACTCAAGACATGACAATATTCAAAATACAAAGTGAATTATTTTTTATTCAATACTGTACATGATGCAGAAATATCAGTGCATTTCTATAGCATGTATTTCACCTTCATTTAGTTTGTACTAAAACAAATAAAAAGTAAGCTTTAAAATAGCTCAAACATCTCATTCAGCAGTTTAAACTGTAAACAGCTTGTTTACTTCTGTTAGGAGGAACACATTCATCTTCTGTACCCCCATTAATGAGCACCCTTTCTCTTGTGCTTTTCTGTAAGAGGATAAATGTAACCAAAATGAGCATGAGAAACTGCTAATGTGGCACCTCAGTGAACTTCAGTGGATGGCTGAGGCACAGTGAAGAAAAATTAAACAGCAAGAAGCAGCATCAAAGCAGCAAGAGACGGGACTGACACTGTTCATAAATGGAATCATGTTTTTCCCTCGTACCCTCCTCCTCCTCCCCTAAAATACTGAACAGAAACAAAAACACAAGACCAGCTTGTGCTGTGTTTCTGTATTTAATACAGTCAGAATTTCAGACTCTAGGTGAGCACACAGTTGTTACTGCCTACCTGACAGCAACCGTGTGGCTGCTCAGGACACTCTCACACGTATCTAGGATCCAGCAGGAAAAGAGCAGCAGCAGAGGCTTAGCAATAGCTGGTCCAAGTCTCTTCTAGGAAAAACTGCAAAACTGAGCCAAGTGTGTCTAGCAAGTGAATCCACAAAACCAACTCACTTTAAAAGTCTATTAGCATCAAATTAATTTGTAAAATAGATTAAACTTTCAAAATGTGCTTCCAATATGCCTGTCAAGTCTTGAAGTGGGTATCAAATCTTGCAGTTACCTTCTTATCAGGCTGACATAGCCTAGTCAAAGAGAACAGAGTCTGTTCTCAGTACGGTTACTGTATAAAAGAAATTTTGGAAAATACCCAATACAAAAACTGTACTGCATTACTTGGTCTGCTGTCTGCTTTATAAGTGACTCATCAGCAAAGCTCGATTTTAATTATTTTTTTTTTTGATAATGTGACTACCAAATACGTTCATCTAGGTAGCATACAACTGGCCAGCTGTGACTACTATCCCTCCATGTTTCTTTGTATGGGAACTTTGTAGGTTTTCAGCTTACATACCTAGACAAACAAAAAGAGTCTTAAGAAACATATCGAATATATGCAGCATAAGAGGACTTTACAATCCACTTTCCAGTTCTCAGAGGTCAAACTGCTCCTACTTCATTATCTGAGAACCATAAGAACTTTGTAACATGATAAAGGTCAGCTCCATCCTGAACAACTGAGCTGGGACTGACTGTGCTCCCAGAAACTACGGGGAAACCACATAAGACAGGTGTTTTCGTTTCAGGTGACCACCTATGTCCATTCTCGGTTTTGAGTCCAGTTTTGTCGGAGCTGAGGTGGCTGTGCAGTCACCAGACCAGGACTGAACCTCAGTGTTAGAGCTCCTTTCTTCTGCTTCTCTGAAGAATTTCTCATACTTGTCCAAATATGGAGGCCTTTCAGGTAGCAGATAGTAGTGTGTTGAACTGGCCTTCTTACCATTTTCAATAATTGGAAGAATGCAAGGGACCCTGTTTGAAGATCCTTCACTATTTTGTCTTTGTAGAGCTTTGCTGCTGACATACTTAGGATCAGGTGCAAAACTCTGGGTGGGGGGCATAACCCCATTGAGGTATGATGGGAGGCTTTTGGGGCTCGGGGTACGGGAATTGCTGTGTGACAGAGGTTCTCTTGGGGGTACTTTTGGAGGCCTGTCTTCATCGCTGTACGCGCTAGAAGCAACTTCTGCTGACCACCTTCTGTAGTCTGGTTTGAGCGCCCTTGGAGGTATGGGAACCCTTGGTGGAATCTCTGGTTTATCTTCATCAGAGGTTGGAGAAGACCTGTTTAAGTGTCCAGATAGTCTTACTATTGGTTTATTAAGAGATCCAGCTGGCCCAGAATGGGACCTTCGCAAGCGTCGATGCAGCTGCTGTGGAGGAGGGTAAATACTGGATATGTATACATTTAGGCTTTGTGTAGGGTTGGAATCTTCTGGTTTTGGTCCTGCTGGAGTATCAAAGTATGCATAGTTGATCTGTCCACAGCCCCTAAAGCTCCGCCGACTTGGAGCACTGGCTTTAAAAGGAGGAAGTTCATAATCTTCTAACAAAAAGTCAGTATCTGAGCTAGTCAGGAATTCCACTTCTTTGTCAACCTCATCTGAAGTAAGGTCTTCAGAAATAGGTAGAGGGGGTAGAGGCCTGGAGCTACGATCATTGGAAGATGTAGACAGAAATTGAATTGGTCCATTTTTTATTGCCATGTGAGGAGGTGTTTCTTCAGAAACACAGCTCATGGTTAATGATAGTTTACTAAAGCCAGGAACGAGATGGTCTTCATATCTTGAAACTGTCAGTTCACTTTTGGGACTTACAGGAAGTGGACTGGATTTCTGAGATGGGACTTGGATGCAACTTTCAGCAATGTGGTCATTCATGGAAGCCTGGTTGGAAGAGTGCCCTAAAAAGGTGAAAAATTCTTAGAGACACTTTTCTAAGTAACACTCTAGCACATGACTTTACCACTGCATATTTAATGCTTTCTAATGCAACAGTAAGTAGTGTCTGTTTAATGACTACAGTAGTGAAATTAGGTATTACAGATCTCTTATGGTCATGGATTTATGCTTTAGTTAAGATAGCAGCAGATTACTTTATTGTTTCAGGTCAGTGCTCCAGTTAAATGAGGTAGTTCAAGAGACCCCATGCATAAGCAAGAGAGAGCTACAGCTACAAAGATCTCAGCATAGGACTACAACAGAACAAGTGCTATTTTAGTAAATGGTTTTTCTGTCAGAAGTGTAATGGCAACTCGAAGGCATCATAAGTACAAGGAAAAGGTGTGTCGGAGTGTTTTTGTTTGTTTGAACTTCATCATGTTATTTAAAAGTGGGTTTTTTGGTTGGACTTGAATAGGAGCGTTTTCTTGAAATGCTCCGTTCTGGCACCGGGGGGCGCCCGTCGCAGCCAGGGACGGGTCTGCGTCGGGCCCGGAGACAGACAATCCACTCACTGCACTTCTAAACACTCGTGTGTCAGTCTTTTATACTCACCAATGGATGGCAAATGCTGCTCTGTCGATGGACCTAAATTATATGCCACTGCTATAGGGTCCACATTAAAGAAAGTACTAAAAAAAGAAAAAAAAAAGCCTTCACTGTAAACAAACCATAGGTCTGTCACCAAATACAAGTACTCATCATACTCATTTTATATACTTGAAGATGCAACAGATTAAAATTTTAGCCTCACTCACTTTTCAAATCCACTGTGGCTACCCCAGCAGGTTTTCAAACTCCCCATGCCTTGACTAGTGTGAAGAAATCCGGTTTTTAATGGGACTCTCATCTCCTGAGCAGCAACTCCTGCAGTTGACATTGTGCAGCGTTCTCTGGTGATGTCTCACGACGACCTTAGATATTCAGTACTTGACAGGTTTCCTGCGGTTTTCATTCCCTTCAACAGAGAAGACATAAATATCAGAAATGCAAATCTGATGATTTCATCTCTCATCTGAAATTTCAGTATTCAAATAATTAAACAGCTCGGTAGAAAGGCCTTCTGTCCTACTTGCCAATAGAAAAACCTGACCAAACTTCTTGCTTTGAGTCTATCTGTAGAATTGAAGTAAAAAATAGGTAAGTTCTCTTAGAGAATTACACTGTATAGACAAAAACCCACGTTCAGTAAAGCTATTGATATATAGCAACTGTGCATCAACAACACTTCAGTTCTTGTACGTAAACTACTAGTTATTAATACAAAAAAGGCTTTTAAAAAGTTTTCTAGAACAATCTATTTAACTTTCTAATTGCTATCTATCTTTAGTTTTATCTTTTTGCTAAAGAGTTTATAGTTTCCAGTGTAGCCAACAAATAACAGCCTAGTCTGTTGTTAAGTATTACCTTCCATAGCCTTTGCTCCAATAAACAGAATTACTGACTACTTGAACTGGAATTCTAAGACTTCTTTTATATAAAGCAGTAAGCATTAAGATACTTTAAAACAGCCTCAAGTCTTCTAGCTATTTCAAACAAATCAGAAATCTAGTGATTCGAAATAATCGCCACTGAAACCATACTGCTGCATTCAGATCTATTTTGAACGTGTGAACAAGGCTTTATCTGGCCCTTTTACAACAGAAAAAATGTGTTGGCAATTACTATATATTGAGTAAGTAATCAGAGTCTAAGGAACAAACTGACTCACTTGGCTTTGCTTAGGAAATTCAGAAAGGATTATTGGGGAGGGGAAGGGGCAGTGTAAAATTAGTCAGCATCATGAAGGCAGAAAAAATTAAGTCCAAAACTATAAGCCAAGATGTTCTATGGGTCTGTGCTTCATCTACACAAATAGCCTGATTTCAGCAAGTACAATATGGTGCTATATGGCTGTTTAAAAAACACACACACACACAAACCCTACCAAACCAAACCCCACCGAAACCAGTTTAATTTGTATCTCCCTTGAAAATCAATAATATGACCATATAATACTAATGTGAACTTCTCCACACCCCTCCTCCAAAAGAATTCCACCAACAGCTGAGGGCCAGCTCCTGCATACTGGCATAGAAAAACCCTCACAGTATGGTATTGCAGTGGGTACAGAAACAGCTAATAGCTTATGCTTATGGTAAATCTGTTCTAAACCAGGCTTTCTATGCAGATGTGTAACCTTCCTTTTCCTTTAGGAGGAAAGATCCATCATACCTACTTGCAGCACGAGGGATGGGCAGACTCGTAAACAGGACTATAACCAGGTGCCCTGGGATTAGTTTGCAGTCCAGCACCTCTATTTGCCATTTATAAACAACTATTTGAGAAAGACCAACTCTGCTATGCTTTTCCAAATTTGAATTGGGTCTAGTATTGATCATCTTAAGAAAAGAGTATATGCAAAATAGATTCTGACTGTATGCATGTTTATGAGGTGCGAGACCCAATCGCATTCTCTTTAAGAGTCTGATGGTTTTCTTGATCATGACTTTCAGTGATCACCATTGTGTCAACAGAAGTGGGATTTTTTAATTCACTGCCAGATATCCCGTATATTTTAGTCAGGCATTTCAGAATAACTCTGGACAGGAGGCTTTCATAGAAGTGAATAGGGGATGAACCAGTGCTCTGTCTGCTGCGGCATAGTCCTACCTCATTCAGCCCTCCTGATTTTAGTGAAGACCGTGTTCTTCTTTTCAGACAACCTCCTTAAAAAGCTAGTTTAACGCTGGAAGTTTTTGTATAACGCAGTTAAATTGGACCCTTCCTGGTAATAGGAATTGCAGATCTTCATCAGGAAACTACATATAAACATACAGCCCCAGGAAGCAATAACATAGTTCTGTAAGTACAAGCAGAACCATTGTTTATGGGGGAGCAGAACACTAGAGGAACCCATTTGTCAAAATGACTTAAGCAGCATAGTACACATATAGCACCAATTCTAAAATTACTTCTTAACATGTTAATGTAACTTGCAAATAAAACATCCATCTTATCAGCTCACACTGTATTGAGCAATGATTTTTTATGCCTCAGATCCTATCCCATAGCAACAAATCTGCAAAAGAAATGAAGGAGAATGAATAAGTGAGCTTAAGGTTAATGCCTACTGTCTATTTCGGTATTTCTGAAGTCAAATGCAAGTTACAAGTTAAAAAAGACTCACTGGTACAAAACACTGATCAGGCAGCAAATTATAGTACTCCACTTCAGCACATGTGCAAGACCTGACAAGACCATGAGCAAGACATTGATTAAAATATAAAATATCAGACAGGGGGAACAACTGCTGTAGTTTGAGAGCACGTGTAGTGTGCTGTGTTAACATACAACCCTTGCAGGGCTTATTAAGAGGCCCAACCTCCACCAGCTCCCATGCCAAAACCACTGCAGGTAATTACTGTGTCAGCTTCCCAAATGCTGTATAAATCTCAGCTCTCAAGACTGATGGTTGCACAATCACCTCTCTGATATCCCTCTGGAATGCTAAGGTTAACATCTAAAATGACATATATTTACATACTCTAGGAAAAGGTAATTTTCACTTGTTTCAATCAGTCTTTATTTTTTAAACATACAGACAATTTTTGCAGCCATACAACTTGCTTCATTCTAAAAATAACCTCTTTGCGAATTCACAGAAGGTGATCTGCCTTGACATTTCAGAGTTATGAAACTATCCCGAGTGCCTTAAGCTAGGACTATCAAGAGATAGTATTCTTTCAATAAACCACCTAGTTACTTTCTCAGTGGAGTCTAAGAGAGTTGTTGCTTATACTTTAAAACATGCATAAGCTTGTTTGAAGACATAGTATCTTAAGAGGGAGACATGTAACATGTAATTGAGGAGTACAAACTCTGTATTTTAGACAGCACACTCTTACTAAAGCCGAATAGTACGTATTATATTCTAGTAATTGGCTTTAAAAACCAGTAAAATTTACAAAAGTCAGTCATGAAGATATAAATATCAACAATTCTCAGTGTAACTGATGTCCCAATCCTGCCTCCTTAAAAATTTAAGGATCTGAACTTAACCATAAAAAACATCAAATTGTATTTGCTAAAGAAAATGGACACTATGCAGTAATGAAGCATTCTTGATCTCACACTCGTGTGCTGCTCATTTGCACAGAATGGGTTTTCAGTTACTCTGCTTGTCTGGCCTAGTTATGCATCGATTATGGCACTTAGGAAGACTGAAGCACTTTTGAAGAAATGGAGTTCACACTGAAACTACAGCTAGTAATTTCTACAGGGCAGATACAAGCCAAGGCAATTCAAAGATTTGTTGATGCATAAGGAAGCTACCAACACCATTCATTGTAAGGCAACAGCACAAAGGAGACACTTTTTAATTGTTCAGGTCTGTTTGCATTAACAAATATGAATAATACTAAATATTGGAGATTAATTTTTTTTTACAAGGCCAAATATACTTTCAAACTTGAACTAGTGAGTGATGAATAACAGGATAGCTGTGTGTAAGCTGAAAATGGTCAAATGTATCCATAAACAGTAGAGTATGTACATAATGGTATCTACAATGTATATGGGAATATGTGGAAAAATTTTTGTGGTGAGTTACAGAAAACATCACAAATATGCAGTTTTCATACGGATACATATCAATAAACACTTGCATTACAACAACAGTAATCCTCTTAGAAACTAAGAAGCACTTGCATATATTTTAGCTCAACATCTATCACTGATCACACAGAGAACCTTATTACTCTGTTCCCTGCTCTCCCAGTCCCAATGCAGCCAAATATTTGAGGCAAGTCAAGTTCATAATGAAGAAAACCTTCCCGGTACGCACAGTAGACCAAAGCACACTCTAAAATGTTTCACTAAATGGGGATGGAATACAGCAATTTGCTGTACAGATTTCTGAATGCCTGTAAAAAATTTTGGACAGATTTTATAAAGGCAACACTCTTGAAGAGAAGCTGAGATATGTCTTGTAAGAAATGGGAAAGAGGGAAAGGAAAAAAAAGTAAGACCTACTTACCCCTTCTGGGAGGGGAAGAAATGTGTCTACCTTAAATCCACAACCTATTTTTGCTCACCTTGCCACCACATTATCTTTAACAAATCTCAGAAGCAATTCACAGGAGGAGGGGCACATTTTTGCACTACAAGTCATCCACTCCAGCTAGCTGTTCCTTATTTGACAAGGTGATGTAATTTCCTTTTTCTCCTTTGACTTTCTATTTAACATAAGTACCTGAGATAGAGGTATCCCTTTTAATATTTAAGCATTTCAGACTTCCAGTTGGACTTTAAAAGCTTAAGAGCTGTTAATATATTTTCTGGAACTCCATATACTTAAAAAAAAAACAAACCCCTAAAAATTTCTGGTTCTCTAGTTCTCATATCATCCCTTAAGTACTTCTGTCTGTGCAACTAGATGAATGCTGAGTAACTGACACCTAGCAGAAACAGCCTCATGAGAAGGTTAGTTTAAATCTACTAATAAATAATTAGATCTTATTTACTATGCATCAAACCTCCATAGTGCAGGTCAGTATTCCTGACTCACAGGCCAAATCATGCCCTGATACGGGCCTCAGAAGATTTTTCCATTTATAGGAATTATATTCTTTGCAGTTATTATATAAATGAATTGCATTCTTAACTTCCAGATACTTTTCTACACGTTCTGCCAGCCAGAAATAGACCATTCCGTTGCAAAGAATTTAAGACTATGATCACTTAGTAACTGCTCAAATCATAGGTGCCTGCAAATAAAACTAATTCTACGGGTATACTCCAGACAAATCGACTAAACAGCAGACAAATGATGTATTTGGATTGTAAGTCAGCTAGTTTGAAATACATTCAAAGAACCACAGTTCATCAAGGAGTTTAAGTTCACTTAAAATTTGGGCTACCATTTCGCAGTCCTGCACAGCAAATGGGAGGAACCTGTAAATCGCCAGTAGAAAACTAATAATTAAATAGCAAGACAATTGCCTTGCCTCTGTTTGTCAGATTTCAGATGCATGCTTAAGGTATGGTACTTCACCCTCCTGAAAATTTTAATGTGAATACAGACAGCTTACATTCAGGAAATAAAAATTCCTTTATAGCTGACTCAGAGTCATAACCATAGTGTTAGACACAGTGTGATAACTTTTAATTCTGTTTTCCACTGCAGAGAAGTGGAACTGTTTTCCTCTGAAATAATTCTTATACTGCAGAGGATGACAAAGGGCTTCACCAAGGACATATTCCCCTTCTCAAAAGATAGGTTTCTATTTTAAAAAGGAAAATAGAAAATTATCCCACATAGGTAAAGAAAACTAGGTCTGTGCATAAAGTAATAAAGGTAAATTGAGCAGTTTAACTAGATTATAAATGCAATTCACAAATGCATTTCACCTGTCATTCCAGTATAACAAACATTCAAGTATTCCCAAAATGACCACAGATCTTGCCCCCAGAGCCTTTTCTATCCAGTTTATTAATATGTAATGAGGTACTGTTATCTTTAGATCAAGTATAATAAACTTTTTCTTATTACTTCAGAATACTGCACAGGCCCCTTAGTCTGTGCACTAGTGACAGGAGACCACTGAAGTCTACAGAGCCCCCCGGCCTGCTCGCTCTGCGTGTCACAAGCTCTGCGCGTCACAGGCTCGAGAGACGCACGGTCAGTACTGGAAGGGTACAGCGATGTCTCCAGATTTACCATCACAGACTGGCTATTTTAGAAAATCGAGGATAACTGTGTAATGGGGTGGTAAGTCACAAAGAAATGTTTATTCTAAATTAAGCCATCCTAAATTAGAGTGCGAAGCACAGAGTTCGAGCCCAGAATGCGGTCCCCTGTTACTCCCAGGAGCGAGACGAGCACTGATACTGTTTCGGGTCAGGAAGAAAACGCGTGGCACGCCACGCTGATTTCCAAGAATGTGGTTACGGGCTTCGCTGACCCCAGGCGGGTCCCATCCCCCCTAGAGAGACTCCTGCCGCGGTAGCGCGCCCAATCCCACCGCGGCGAGCACGGCGGCGGTCACATCCGACATGCCCCCCGGC
>NW_021940578.1:0-61072 GCF_001715985.3 Manacus vitellinus | reverse complement strand
GGCTGAGGAAAGGAAGGAGGAGAGCAGACAAGTGCAGGTTTGTGGTTTCGATGAACTGGGGCACACTGTTAACTAATGGTGAGACTTCACTGTGGTTTTTATTCTGGGCACATGCTGGTGATGGTGGCTTGCGCTGAACTGTACCTGCTCAAAGACTTCTTCCAAGTACTTTGCTATACTTCTTTGATCTGGACTTGAAGACTGCGACTTATTGTTTCTGTGGATAACCTGTGTATGCTTATCTTAAGTTTAAATTGTCCTGTTTGTATATATGTGTTTAGGAGAAAGTAGTCCTTTTTTCTTTTTTTTCTTTTAATTCTGGTCTGTTGATGTACATACACACCGATAGTGCAAATAGCCCTGGATGTTATAATGAATGGATATAAAGGACAAAGTTGTCTTAAAAATGTCTTACACAGACTGTTGACTTCAGTAGGACGAACTCCTGCAGTGCCTCCGTGGTGGAACATGAGGAATAATAGATGTTTGGCTTTTTTAGTTATTTATGCCTGAGAATTTTTGATCCAGGAAGAGGTCTTTCTGACATTCCCTGCAGATGTTACCCAGTGGTCCCTGTACTTCTATCAGCAGTCCAGGTTTTATTCCGTTAGATAACTTAGGAGTTAGTTCATGTGCATGTAATGGTATGGAATTTTTCTCTCTTACTGTTAAATAGCTTTACCCATGGCCTTTTTTCCCTAAAACCCCACTGCCTTAAGTTTCTCATTGTTCTACTGATGAAAATGTTTGGTAATGGTGTCACAATAGTTTCTGTTCTGAGTGGAGGACAGAGGAAATTGAATTCTGCACCGACAGTTACATTCCCATTTTTCACCTTTCTTTGCAACCACCTCACAGTTCCGTAGGCATGTGTAAACCACTTTTTGCAATTTGCTAAGTGTCCTAAAGACTAACTTCTAAGTAATCTTGGACACTCTGATTGGTTAATACTAGTTAATAACAAGTTTGCTAAAAAAAGCCAGCTCGGGTAGTATTAAAAGATGCTTTAAACCTCTATTGTACCCAGTTCTGGAGATGGATTAGCAGACTGATCTGTATTTAATAAATGAAATGTCTGAATTCTATGAAAAAAAGAATAGCATGGACTTTCATTCATGATACTACCTTTCATTCAAGGATTCTCTTTGCAGAGGGGAATACTAGAGATACTGGATGTCCTTTGATTAAAGTTGTCCTATTTCTGGCTTACTTTGCAGCCTATACCCTTTCACTGATCTCAGTCCCCTTGATGCTTCCTGTTTTAAACACTTAAATTTTTCATTTGCTGCTTCTGTTTGTTTTGAGAGAAGAAAAGCATACGTGTAAGCAGCAGCTGGAGAAGAAAAAGGCAAAATCTCTTTAGGAAGATAGAAAATTACAAAAGTAAAATTTCACACTGAAAGACTAAATGGAAAACAATAGATATTTATTTTTGATATAAAATGTCAGCTAGAGCTCCTGTACAGTCATTCTTTAGATGGTTGTGATTTTTTTTTTGTAAGCCCACTTCCATAAACAACAACTTTTTTTTACTGTAGGTGCTGCTGTATTATTGCTTAATTGTACTTATTTCTGGTAGATGTTCTTTAGCAGGAAGCTTGGGGGGTTTTTTTCAATGCTTTCTGGTAAGCACATAAGGGGCCTCAGTCCCAGCCCAGGTGGTGCGAGAGTGACTGCCAGAGTGGCTCCTGGATGGTCAGACAGGGAAATTTCCTTAACATACTCTATAAATAAACAATTTTATCAAAAGATCAGGCTACAGCATTTTACCTTTAATAGCTAAAAATGATAGAACAAGCCACAGCAAAAGGCACAAAGAAACAAGGAGCTGACCGCTACCATTCTTTCCAATCCTGGTGAAGCCTACCATCCAAATGTGACTGTAAAAGACTGATGACTTCTAAGCTTACCAATACAAATACACAACAGCTATAGATGCGGACAATATTTAGTTATTTTTCAAGAGTTCCTGTTTAGTCCTGACAAACAAGATTTGGCCACAACAATCCACGAATCTCATCTTGGCAATGCAACACGGTGTGCCTGGAGGTTGACTCAGTGGGCGTAGGGCCACAGCAGTCTGTGCTGCAGTACATCGAATCACCCAGGACTGGCTCCTTCCACAGTCAACCTGTCTGATCTAATTTAATTACCTTACCTTGGTGTCTTTGCTAAGTAATTAATAAACTTTACCTTGTGCAAGGACCAGTTCAGAAGCCCCTATGAGGTAGGGTATAACAGCTCAAGTGGAGCACTATGCTGTACTATTCACATGGCCTCTAGTTGTTTTGAAGAGACACCTCAACCTGCAAAACACTGTGTGAATGCATCCAATAGTTGGCAGGCCACTTAGCTTTGTCATAAAGACAACATCTATGTAGTGAGATGAGCACAACAGAAAAAGAACACTGAAAAAGAAAAAACGTGGTAGACAAAGGTAAGTCTGTTTTTGTGAAGGATGAAAAGGGACTTCAGCAATGCTGCAGACCCTAACACTGCACATGGGTAGATTCCAAGAAATTCCTCCAAACTGTCATTATGCTCAACACTACCCTTGTGTGAGATACTGTGCCTAAAGGGCATAAAAACACAGCTGAGCCAGTCAGCTGATAGCAAGCCCTCTGGCTGTGTAAGAAAGGAGATGGGATGCAACAGTAGACTGGGATTTGAGTCAACTCCTCTGCTGATGTGCCCAGCATCCTGTTCCAGCGGAACACCTCTCGACACTGCCCTAAAAGCATACAATCTAACGGACTAAGTGAGCTCTGGGTATTTCACCACTAAAACTTGGCTTCCTGATGACCAGTTTACATGCACAGTTCACATGCCTGAGAGCAAGAATGAACTCAGTTTGGGAGGACTGCATTACAATGTCTCTACAGCAGCAGGACGGATGTAACATTTCTGCAAGGCATTCAAATATTACAGAATGGATGGTAAAAAACAGATGTGGCTGTGGCCATTTCTGGGAAACAAAAGTGTGAACAACCAGCTATTTTTAATTTATCGAGTTCCATTCCAGTCTAAGCTGCTACAGACTGTGTCGATATTTGTGTCCTTTTTTGATCTCTTCCCTCACTCAGCTTATGCTTATGTACTGAAAAAATCTGAGCACATGATTACCCCATCCAAGCAACATGCCTTTGAAATGGCTTTTTAATCTAGACTCTCCACTCCCTGACAGACTGAATTTTGCAGTATGTCTGTATTCGCTGTCTAGACACTTGAATATGCTAACCTCTAATTTAGCTCTCCTTTACTGACCCATGAATTTCCTCCCTGCTGTGGGTCTTCTGGCTAAACTGGAAATGCAACACACTCATTCTGCCCTATACCCTGCTGGTGCAACTGCATTCATACAGATCTGACCAGTGAAGTATGTACATGTTCCTCATTTACAGAAATGAGGAATCCTTACGCTAAAAGTTTTGTAGCACTCTCCTAACCCTGGTCCCTTCTTTGTGGTCTCCAAACTCAAAGACCAGCATAGTCCTTTCCTGAAAGGGATACATCTGCAGAGACAAGGACATGATCTTGTAAGCAGAAATAAAGAATTTCATACCCAGTTATGCAGACAGAAAACAATGGAAGAGTCTGACTGAAATATGAAAGGGAATGCAACATACAGATGTATCCCAAAAGCAGCCATACTGCCTCAAATCCCAAGGTCCACCTAACCCAATATTGCCCTAGTATGGGGGAAAAAAGGAGATAAATGTTTAGAGCAGTGGGCAACATCCTCTCACAATTCCTGGAAGTCTGATGCAAGGCACTTTCTCTACAGCCTTGTGGATTTTTCTCTGTGACTAGTTTTTGAATAAATGGCATTTGCAGCATTCAGACAGAGATGTAATCAATGTACACAGACTAGAACTCACAAAAGCCATGCTGTATATCCACTTTTAGATAGTATGTTTGCATCACAAACCACTTCCATATGCCTGAAGCATAAAAGATTTGCTATCTCTGTCAGTTTCTAGAGATGGCTTAAGAGGCAAATTAGCATTATCCAATTGCTTTAAAGTCTTGTAGAGGGACAGTTCACACAAAGACTGAGTAATGGCTCCTGTTCCAAGCTGAAATTCAGTATCAGGTCTGTACAGTTGTATAATACCCTAGCATTGTATGTAACCCTATAATGCAGGATTCTGCACTTCTGATTTCAGAATATCCTTAAACTCGTTGTCTCTGCCCCCTCGCTGCACACCTATGCTTCTCTATCCCACAGCAAGTACCACAGTATACCATACAGCATGCCCCATACAGTAAGAACAGAAGTATAAAGTTTGACTGCTTGTAATTTAGACAATATGATTCTTCCACTTGTGTACCAGCACATCAGTTTACAACTCCTGCATCACAGTCTATGACTTGCTGTCAGTTCAGTGAGACTACAGCAATTCTAATGCGTCCCACATGTGTTGTGTTTTTCCCCTCAAATTAATATGCTCAAATTGATTTCCCTCACTTTAGGGTGATAGATGTTCAAAACTTATGTAACTAAGAATTTTATTCTCTACCTAGTTTGTTTACATTATCATAACACATAGATCACTAGAGAAAGAGAGTACCACCAGACTCCTTAACCTGAACATTCATATGTAGATTCACACTCTCAGGCTATCACAAAATAAAAGTACCTGAATAAGATAAAATGCAACCACGTAAGTAAGGATTGCACACAGTTTAACTCCTACTGTGCACATCTTGATTCTGGTTGAGATAAAGACTGTGATTTTCGTGAAAGAGCCACAAGATAACCAATTTCGTTTGGAAGTCAGTATCCAAGCCAAAGCCGAGGTGTTGAAGTTAAAGAATTAATTAAATTCTTTTAAGGATCAGGACGTCTGAGACTCTGCTGTGGGAAACCTGGGGTGGAGCCTGTGAGGAAATCTGGTTTGACTGTGTCAGTGCGGGGGTGCAGCTGCAAAGGGGCCTTGGTTCCAGCTCAAGTAGTGTGACATTAATCTATCAGATAATGATACAATTTAGGACTTCTCGTGATGGAAAGATTTATTCACAGATCACCTTCTGCTTTGCTTTTTACTAGATTTGCTTTCCCAAGCAAAGTCTTACTAAAGGGTTGATAAAGGCTACATTTGAAATAACTAGGGACAGAAGATCTTGGATCTGCAGAAGCAGCTCTGGAGTGCAGCAGAAGTGTATCCACACCACTCTCATTCACCTAACTAGTTGTGCAAAAACTAACACCACAGTATGCAACTTACACTTTGTTTACCTCTCTTCGGGAAAGCTTTTCCTTTCTAATGCTTGACCACAATTAACTTTTCTAGTCATTAACAAGGCCAAAAAGAGGAGTGTCTAAGCTACTCATTCCCTTTCAGGTAACCATACAGGAGGTGTCAAAATCTGATGTGTTTTTAATGTCTGTTTATGAATGATATCTTTAATCCCAGAGCCTAATGCTAGTTACCTGAGTGCCTATTTGTGCCTTATAATAAAACACTAAAGTTCTACAGAACCTAATGATTTTGCCGGGGAGATAGATTAATCAACAATCGTCGTTTCAGGTCTTAGAATGAAATAACTGATAAATATTTTAAATATTTATTTAGAAATCTTTTAAGAAGTTGTCTCTAGTCCCCTTTCTCTAGTTAAGATTATATATATGTGATCTATAACCTTTAAGAGATTTAGAGTAAAAACTAAGGTCATGCCTTTAATATCAGGTTGCCTCAAAACATTTCAAATTGAACATCTCAAAAATTGAGGCATGAGAATAGCTTTTCACTCTTACACATATGTGATATGAATTTGTACATGTATCTGCATGTGTGTGTACAAGACAGGTCTTAACTGCACTTGTGCATAGCAGCATTGGCTACAAGCAGATAAGAAGGGGGAAAAGCTGATGTGATCACAATAATTCTCAAACTTTTACATACCATTTGCAATCTTTTGCATCCCCCTTTTCTCCTTGGTGTTTGATTTACTAACTTCACCCACCAGCCTGGTGTATTTGGACAGAAAATAAGCTTACTCTTGTGCTTACTCCCAACACCTACACAGTTCTTGTTTCAAGGCACTGAAAATACTGCAGAGTGAACTCCTGTGCATGGTTCATACTTCTGAACCTTGTGGCAGTTGGAATTTCCAGCTGTTGCCAGTGCAGTTGGGTGGGAAAAGCAAAGCTGGGGATATATTAACTGGCTGTTAGTGGAAATCCTGACAAGCAGATACCTTTGCACATAATTACATTAAAATAAGCTACTTGAATGCTTATATTCTTATGAGAGCACTCCTACATGACAAGCAGTTGATATTTTATGTGTATTGGTTCTACTGTGAAGTCTGCGGGGGAAAAAAAAAGATTTAAAGGTGAAGCAGTATTTATTAATACTGTAGGAATAATAATCTGCTTTTAGGAGTGAAAAACATTACACATAACCTTTTGAGTGCCTTGGTATGCTGTTCAGTATCCTCAAACCTCACATAAACATTGCTAAGATTATAAAAATATAAATTAAGGGAACAACCTGATTCTGTGTTTTTCCCCGCTCTTCCCCCTGCCTCCACAGAAAAACCTCCACCGAAAAATACTTTGTCCTCTAATATACCACATTGAACCATATCAAGTATTTTTTCAAACTCTCAATACTTCTGTGTTGAAATTTAAGAAATTTACACAAAGGATAATTAAGCTGTGAAATTTCTTGGATTTAAGTACATTGCAGAATAATTCATGGGAATTTTGAGCAACTAAATAGCTTGAGTTTTTAGTACATATTTAATTACTTAAATTATATGGTGTTTGTTCTGTCATGAGTATCACCTTCTAAGTGTGAATGTCTTAGTCAAATATGTAACCTTTAGTCAGCTTGGAGGCATTTGATGTTTATATTTTTAGTAAGGATTTGTGGTAATGAGGTGGAGCTGTTGAAAGTAGATATGAACAGTAAAGTGTGATCGAACTGAGTTTGCTGCTGAGCTTAAAATATGGAGAGAAAAGAAGTATTTCTGTTGTATGGCTGGAAATAGCTCTGCAGGGAGAGCAGTGTGGAAGGGTCTAGGTGGTGAGGCTGCACCTGCGTGGCCTGGGACATGGCCAAAACCCTAAATCCTCAACTCTAGAAATTGCTGTCATCTTGAGGCCGCACTCTCTTCCACCCTCTGCAGGGTCACTGCGGATTTGGGTGCTGGTATTTGTTGAGGGAAACGCCTTCTCTTCCTTCTGGGATCTGCTGAGTGTGTTTCTGGGCTCAGGGCAGAGCACACAGTCCCCAGTGAGTCCTTGCTGCAGCTTGTGTGACCTACTCATGCAGCCCACAGCACCTGCAGACTTTGCTGGGAAGGGGCTGGGAGGTGGCAACGACAGGGGAGGTGGCCTTGGCATGGAAATGCCTCTCTTGTCCTGTTCCTGGATTGCTGTGTGTTTGTTCTCTCTCCATTGCCTGTGCTTCCTCCTTTGCCATTCCTACATGCTCACGAACAGAGGAAAAATAATTTTCTTTGTAATTTAGCACCTGGGAATCCTATCCCTGATAAACTTTAGCATTTCCAGGAAGTCATAGGTACTTCTCTTTAAAATATAATGAGTTTGTCTTTGTTTTCTCCTTCTCTAATTGGCGCTTTCCATTCTAATAAACCAACACCCACAAACTATGCAGCCACATGATCTTTTCAGGTAATACAAATCGTCATTTCCAGTTCAATAGACTCAGTTAATTGTGCAAACCTGCAACACACCCATAAAGTAGCTATCAGGTTTGTTATGCAATGATGAATCATGAAGGAAATGTGGAGTGTAATTAAATATAGTGATGCAAAGATAGTAGTATGAAGCCAAAATCAAAGTATAAGTGATAATCATCTGTATTAAATGTTTGTTTCTGCATGTTGTTTTCAGAAATTACTTAAATTATAAGTTATCTGGCTGCTGCACACATGCTTGGCATATGTTTTGACAAGTTAAAAAATGATCTGCAAACCTGTAAATAAGCTGAACCAAATCTGCTATCAAAATAGTCTTTTGAGGAAGGAAAGGTATGTGGCTTAATCTCAGACTTGGCATGCAGGCACTTTCTAATTCTGGTGTGATTTCCCAGGTATTCTGGTCTTGTTGGAACCAATAGTTTCAAAGTAAAGCCTTCATGAAGCTTTTGTTAGTAAATGATTTCTAGTAATACAGGCCTTTTTTCCAAGTTACTTTACTTTTCCACACTCTAGCAGGGAAAGATGCCGTCTGTATATTGATGGAGAACTTTAGGCTTACATAGAGGACAGGTTTTTTGCTGATGGGTTAATGATTTCTCTTAAATACTCTTTTTATAACTTTGAAAATAAGCATCACACACAGAAATGCTCACATGTGGAGACCTGGCGGCACATTACTCTGTAAATATATTATTTTGTCTTTTTCCCAAGCTGCTCGCTGTATACGCAAGTATTTACTTATTTACTTGCCTAACATACACAACTAATGCTGATTCTAACCTCTGGCACAGTTGTGGTAAGTATGTTAAGAATCGTTTTTCTTGTCTGTCAGATGGTACTGTGTTCCAGTGCAGCAGCTGACAGCAGTTCAGCAGCATTGTCTCCTGAGTCAGGTGGCTGGCTCCCAAAAGGCAGCCCACATTTCAATGGAAAAGAAAGATAATCCAGAAAAATGTGTAGTGAAAGTAACATCCTTTCTGAATCTTGTGTGTGCGTGTGAATATCAAGACAGTGCACTAACTGAAGTTCTGAATATGAGTCTTTTGTTTGACTGTGAATCCAATTCCATTTGTGTGTGGGAATAAACATAACATGAGAAATGCCCTTATGGGTCAGTCCATCTAGGCCAGTAATCAAACTCCTGTCGGAGCAATAGGAAAGTCTACTTTGAGGAAAGCTTGCAAGCCTAGTTGCTTTTGTGGTCCAGTCCTCCTGTGCTCCCTCAGGAGCCACAGCTGTCCCTGCCTGGTCCTGTATTTTCTGGCTACAGATGAGTTTTTCCATGCATTTGTCTGGTCCCATTTTGAACCTGCTGAGAGTGGCTGCCTCCACAGCTGCTGGTGGTGGTAGCAGGATCTGTGAGTTTCCTGCTCACAAGTGTAAAGAAATGTTTTCTTTTATCCGCTCTAACCCAATTTGCTGCTATTTTCTTCAGGAGCCCCTGCTTCTCCAATTACAGGATCTGGCTTGTTTAACGTCTTTATGAGTTTTGTTAACCTGGCTCATAATCCTTCCAGTCTCCTGTATCCTTTCTCTGCTCCTGATGGAAATTGCAGCCCTGTTGGTCTCTCCTCACAAGCTCCTGTTCCTTTCATTTTTGGCTGCTGCCCCAACTTGAGCCACTGGTGTAGGGCTGTTGGGCATGACTTGGCTGTCTCTTTTCTGAGTTGTAACCGCTAGTTCTCAGTTCAGCATTGCATGGGCCTGACTTACGTTGATTTTCCATAGAGGCATTAGCTTGTGTTATCTGCACTGAAGCTCCTCTGCTCCCTAAAGCAAGCAGAGGCCATAGGAGTTACTTTCTCTGCAATGTAGAGTAGTCAATGTAGTCAATGTATTGACTTTAAAATGTTAACACCGCTCCTATCAAGTTGATGTACACTGATAGTTTTGATGTATATTTTGCTTTTACAGAAATTTCTCTGAGAAATGGCAACAGCCATTGCTTTTTTGTAATTATTGTGTTATTGGTTGGAAGGAAAGAAAATTAATTTATTTACTTTTTTGTTCAACTCCTTCAAGTATAAAAGTATATACCTCTGCTAGAGGGAGCAGCCAGCTGATTACTTTGAAGTACAGTGCGTTAGGATGCTGTTCCCTCTGCTGGGGTGGAGCACCAGGGCTTCTCAAGTGCTGAGCGGGACCACGGCTGCCAGATTTCAACAGTCAGCAAGTCAGATGTTTTCAGACTTTTTAGTTTTCTTTCTGGGCAAATTTCCAGGAGTTGGTGGAGGATAGGCTTTATGATTTAAGGCTTGGAGGTTCTTAGAATGAGTTGATTATGGGTTATTTTAAAACAAACACACAGTCTAAGGAACGCGTGGCTTTAAGCAGTGTGTGTTTCAGTGAAGTCACCAACAAAGGTGCCCCTTCAGGGCAGTGTGAGCTCATGGTGGCTCTGAGGGACTGGTCCAGCATGACCTGTGTCTCCATGTCCAAGGAAGGAGGAGGAGGAAGAGGGCCTGGAGTATGGAAGCCAATCATCAGCCTATTATCTGTGACAGATCACTAGAGCCAACTGCTGAATCCCTAACAGATGGTGGACAAAAGGTGAAGGTTTCTCTGCCCCATTTCTAATGTGTTTTATTTCCATGTTTGCTAGTGGCTTCTGTTGGAAGCAGTACACAAACACCTTACACATGGAGTTGTGTAAGGTGTTCTGTATTATATAAAACAAATCATGTTTGTTGTAAACCAAAATTTATAGTAGAACATTAGAACACATTGCCAGGTAGGGTTAAACTGGTTTTTGAGTAGGCAACCCTACTGTAGGGTACTCAAGAAGAATAATATTGGCAAGCGTCCCAGGGATAGTGCCTTCCCTACCTGTTTGCTTGCTAAGGAATTGCTGGTGGTACCTGGCACATCTCCTAGTGCCCTTCAATACATGCTTTGAAATTGCCATGCATAGTTAGGACAAATTAGACTCAGCCTAGTTAAATGAGCTTATTTTAAGCTTTCCCTTTGACTCTCTGATGTTGCATGGATAGCGGAAGTCTCCACCTGTATTGGTCTGTAATTCACTTCAATACCAGGTGGCTGGGCCAGACTGGAGCAGGGCTTTGCATCTTGCCTCAGAGCTCCAGGATGCTGTGATTCTCCAGGTATTTTTGCTATATGGCATTTTCAGAAGCCACTTTGCTTGTTTTAAAATGGAGATGCCTAAGAATATTCTATGCCATAAAAATTATGTTAAGCGTATTTAATAACTTTAATTTACAGTTTCTTGGAAATTACTGCAACTGTTCCATTGCTATCTGTACTTGAGAGAAGCTGGAGCAGCTTGCTTGTACATCAGATTCTGGTGGCTTGCATTTATTTTGTAAAGAAGATATCAACAAGGTTATTTGACAAGCAAGTGAGCAGGAAGAAGTGTCACGAGAGTCATTATTTCTTGGTGTCAAAGTGAAAGGGTTGACTTGATAGTTTGTCCTGATAGCTGAGTAACTCTGAGTCACCTGAAGTAAGACTTGACTGCTGTAGTCAAGGTAGCTGGGATATCCCAGTCTGTGATCTTTTTTGTTGTCCTTGAAATCCTTTTCCCCTTGGGTGGGGGTGGGGAAGCAGTCTGTCAGGACTTTCCTCACATTACCATTAATCCACATGGAATTCCTTCAGGGATGGCTTACACAGCTGGAGTACATCTACCATCTGCCCAAAGTTCTGTAGAAATTAGCACATGCCACAGGAGTCGTGGTAGTATTGTCTCACAGTAGAAGTTGTGGCTTCATCTGCACTGCTATGTCTGGTAGTCTCCAGAGCAGGAACTGAAAACGAGGTATTTGCTGTTCATGGTGTCTGCTTATGAGAGATTTTTTGCGACACCCTGGGGAATGCTTTGGAACGAAAAAGAATGGACTCCAGTGCTGCTTGTGGATGCAGTTACCTGCAGAGTGGAAAAGTGCTGGGCATCCTTCATCTTGCACCAAGGAATTCGAGCAGAAAAGGTGACATGGGATCTGTCTTTGCATGCACCTCCAGGCATCCTTATTGCTGAGAAGTTTTAAGGAGTAAACTGATGAGAGAATGAGAGCACAACATTGCAGGAGGATTTCTAAGCAAAAGGCAGAAAGCTGTTTGAAGCGTAGGGCATGCTGTGTTGAAGGTGAGAAGTCAAGGGCGAACAAAAGGAATGAGGAGGCAAGTAGGAGTCAGATGAGAGCAGGGGTTTGAGAAGATGAGTATGCCACTATGAAAGTTAGAAAACTAAAGGAGGAAGTTGTCAGAAGAATTTCTGTGGTTGAAAAGACCATTTTATCAGCAGCAGCTGGATGTGTGTAAAGGGGAGGACTTCCTCACAGTGAAGCAGTCTAGCATTAAAACCAGCAGCTCAGAGGGGTTGTGCAGTCCCTGCGCAACTTGGAGGGTTTCAAGACCAGACTGAATCAAGCCCTGAGCAACTTGGTCTGACCTAATAGCTGGTGATCCTTCCTGGAGAAGGATGTTGGACTAGAGACCTCCTGAGGTCTCTCCCACTGTAAATTGTCATACAATCCAATTTGTTCTAAGCACAAGAAAACAGAAAGCTTTAGGAGCACCTGTGACCAACCTGCTCAAATTCCATTTTTCCAGATGTGACCCAACCCAGAATACATGTGCATTGTTTGCTTCTATGATAGTTAAAACCAGCACAATGTTTAACTTTTCCAAAGTTCCCTTTTAAAAATGCTAGCATGATGAATTGCATGTATTATTGTAAGGGGTTTTTTATGGCAGATGAAGCTCTCTTAAAATTTCTTCCCAAATATAGGAAGATGATATCTTCCCAAATAAGGAGCTAAGGGCAGAAAGTCCTGAACAGCTGCTGTGTTTAAAGACAATGAGTTTCCCAACTGCCAGACCCAGCTGCTGATAATGTGTCCCAGGAATTTGTTTGAACACTTAGTTTAACTTTTAATTTTTTTTAGTCAGCTAGCTGTGGCATGGCTGAAGAAATGTTTATAAACATCTCAAGTTACCACGAAGTTGCAGGATTCTCTGTCTGGAAATAAGTCTATTCAAACAGCCTGGATTTCTGCGTATGTGTAAGCCTGCAGACTCTTACTTGGACAAACAGTAGGAGAGAAAAGGACATTGTTCACTTGGCTGTTGTTTGAGGTTGAGTCAGGAAGGGTGGAACAGAGCAAGCAGTTGGCCAAAGGTGAGAGTGCTGCTGAGCCCCTCCCGACACAGGTTGGAGGCTCTTGGCACAGCAGCCTCTGGCCCTGGGGATGCTGGGGAGACTGAGCGCTTGCAAGACACAGCCCAGCATCTGACTCAGAGTTTGGAAGGGACTGGGCTGGTTGTAGTTGCTGCAGAGCGGTGCATTAGGCATGCTCAAATGGAAAGTGAAATAAAAAGCTGTATATGAAGTGATCTTTGTTTCTAAGATGTCAAAAGAGCTGAAATGCATTCTGGCAATCTGGGAGGGAAAAGGTTAAGCCACAATACTGCATGTAGTGTCACAGTTACAACCTCACCTGGGCCTCTGGCCAACAAAGCCGGTATTTCAGGTTGGATAGGATTCAGAAGAGGCTACTCCTCTTCTTAAGTATGTTAGATCTGGCCGCTGTCTCTGAAGAAACTAGACTACAAAAAAAAAAAAAAAGAGAGAAAAGCTGATCCTAGGTGTCACCTTCAATGCTGCTTTTCTGTGGAAACAGGGAAAATGCAGCTGTACTTCTGTGTTTAACTGACTGAGAGAGATCATGCCATGGGAATTCTTCAAGGCTGCTGCAGATTTGGCTTAGATGGGTTCCAGGGCACTGCCAGCCTTCTGAGGACCCTCACTCCAGTTCTATCAGAGGGGGCAGTCCACAGGTGCTTTGTGTTGGTAGGAGTGCTGAGCAGTCTGCCCACAGTCTTTTGCAAAGGATTACTCCAGTCTCATACTACCTGTAACCTCGCAATTCTTACTTTCATTTGGCTAGGTTCTTGCAGTACTGTGTATTTAAAGCACCATTATAGGTAGTTAGAGAAATTTCCTTCAGTACAGTAAGCCTTTGTGGGTAGGAGGGCAGCTTGTATCTTACCTGTAGTGAAGCTGTTCTCTAAAACTCACATTAGAGAATTTCTTAAGTACTGAAATTTCCAGTTATGATTGATCCTGTCTCACCAGCAGTCCTCTCCTGTGGTCACCTGTTGATTGTCCTTGCTGAAAGATTAATTTTTCCCAGTGGTAAAACTACTACCTCAGACATTGGCCCAGGTTATGAAGTGGGAGCTGTTAAGAGGCTCTGATGTAAGTGGTGGTTGTGATTTTTCCATATCAGAGAGAGGCATTGGAGCCAAGGGGATCACCTAGAGTACAGTGGGTGTTGGCCTTTTTGTCTGAAAGTGATGGGGAATTGCACAAAGGAAGTTTGATAACCAGGTTAGCTCTCTCTCTGTGAGGAAAAAAACCAACTTAGTATTTGCTGAATTCTAACATAAACATTTATGTTATCTATTACATGTAGGGCTTTTTTTTTTTTTTTACATCCTTCTTTAAGGAAGTTGGTATTGAGACCTCCCTTAGGCAAGACACAGAAATAGATGTATTCTTTTTTTTTGTCCAGAATATCTACTCCTGTATTGCTACCAACAATGGAGAGACTACCTCTTTCTGTTCTTATGCAATTACTGCCATTATTCCTTGTGGTGCTGTTAGGAATTTAGAGCAGTTACTTGCATTGAGCTCAGCACAAAACTTCTGGAGTTGTCACAGCAGGCAGTTCAAGTTTGCTTTGCAGCTTTCCCTTGCTGTGATGAATGTGCTAAATTTCAGAAATGTCCTTACGTCGTGGACTCTTTTGTAGTTAGTCTTCCACAGAATCAGTAAGGTGATTTTCATCACTCCAGCCTCTGCTTGCCAGGTGTTTCTTATCATACCAAAATATGTGCAGTGCTTGCCATGTGCAAACTTGTGTCTGAGTGTGTTAATCAGAAGAAAAGGAAAAAACCCTTTGTGGCTGATTCCTCTGCTTAGAATGCTGAAAGCTGGAACGCTTACTGAGCCACTAGTGGTTCTGGTGACAAACCATTTCTACTTCTTACTGAGCTAAGAGACTAAGGAAATGGAGAAGTTCTGTAAGGAATAATCAGTGTGAGGTTAATGTTGTTTTGTTGAAAGTTGACATGGCAAGGTGTGCTTCTAATATTTGCCTCCTCCAACGCTTCCTAAATTGCATCCATGCCTATAAAGGACCGGCAGTGCAAAGATCCTGAGCTGATTTTTATGAAGCTGAAACACTGTCAGGCTAACTGTCTGCATCCTTAAGGATAAGAAAATGGAAGTTCACAAAGCTGCTGTTGAGGAAGAGAAATAGATTTACACAAACACGAAGAAAAATTGGAGATGATCAGTGATGGAGAGCCTAGAGTTGCCCTGTTTGAGCAGGAGGCGATGCAAATGACCCAATGTGTACTGATCAGAGGAGAATTCATAGGTCAGCTGTTTACCCTTCTTCCTTGTTAGTCTGCTCCCACAGCCTTGTCACAAACACCAGATTTGAGGGCTTTGTAGAAGCTGTAGCTTCACTCATGCCACTGAGAGGATGTTGAGAACCACTGACGTCTCAGCCAAGATGTCACTGTCTGTCTGAAAGAGTATGTGCAGTGCTCTAGTGAGGGTGCTTTGTTCAGTAGGGTAAGAAACTGAGATTTTTACCCATTAATATTTGTTCTTTTTTTTATTTAAGCTTCTTGACCACTCTCATGTAACTGTATAAATTGTAGAAGCTAGAGGAGCATTAATCCAGGTTTGCAGTCCAAATATGCACAATTTCCCAGCTGCATAGATAACAGCAGGTTCTTTTTCTTGACTGAACATGCTAATTCCTTTTATTTCCACGGCAAATCTAAGAGATCTCTGCCTGTGTTGTTGAAAAGGTAACTCTCTGGGCTTACTGGAGCTGGTGAGTAAAACAGTGCAGCTTGCCTTGCATCCTGGTCTTGTAGGCTTTCAAGTATGTAGCTTTAAAATAAGTAAGTGCATGTTTATGTTCGAATTCAGCAAATACTAAGGTGTTTTCTGCCAGGCATCTTTTATGAAAGCTGCTTGCAATTTTGAGTTAAATTTTTAGTAATTAGAAGTTTAAAATCTCATTATGTTTTGTATGGAGAAGAAAAGAGGAGTATTCTTGGGTCCAGAGAAGGCTTTTTTTGCTTTTGGCAGACTAACCATGAAAGGAGGAAGAAGATGCTTCTCCACTTCGAAGTGCAAGTGGTAAGTCATTTGCCATCTGCAATATACCTTGAATTCTACATTCGGTTTGGAACTGGAGCTGAATAGGAAGAATAATTGGAAAGAAAGAAGCTGGGGTAGAATTAACAATTCTTTGCTAATATTTGTGGGTTTGAAGCAGTGGTAGAAGCAGCTTCAGCTTCTACTGTTAATCCACAATGCCTACTACTTGAAGAAGCAGCTTTCGGAAACATCTCTCAAGGTGGTAGATTTTGAAGTTTGCCTTTCTACAGAAGGAGTGTCTAAGCCAGTGAAGGCTGCGTAATTGGAAAAGTGCTGTTTGTAATTTGGTGGATTTCATGAGGGATTGGAAATTAATTCTGCAGATGCAAAGCGTCTACAGGAAACATAAGACTAGACTGCTTGACTTAGACACTCTAAATGTCTTCAGGTGAAGATTAGCTGGATAAATATCCAATGCAGAATACATCTGTTTTAATGGACAGAGGTATGTAAACACAGAGGAGCACAGATCAGGAGCACTAGTTGATTGGGGTACACATTGCTCCAATGTCATTGACAGGATCTGTTAGGGCTGTAGCCAGCATCACAGATGTGCTTGTATTATGTGCTCAGTTTGGGAGACACTGGCTTTTCATGGAAGAACATGTGGAGGAGGGTTACACAAACCTGTAGGAGATGCCAAGTTTCTTTTGTTGTGACTCACGAAGGCAGTGGCAGCCTGTACTTGCTGCTCCCTGACTAATGCAGGGGTTATTCCAGAGCGTTCAAAGAATATTGGAGGTTACTAGTTCAAAGTTTTTATGCATTACATCATTTTGTTGCAATGACTGACTCATTTGGTCAGTTTATTTGGTAAGTAGGCAGTGGTAAGTGAGGGAACTATAACAGGGTATACCTGCATTGGTTCAGCTGACAACACAGTTTACTCTCTGTTCTAATTACTTATTGATAAGATTTATCTCCTTTCCCAGAGGCAGAGGAGGATAGCAGTACTTGCAGGCAAGTCTGTGAGTCTCAAATAGAAAATCTCTTGGGCGAGGGCTTTGTGTACAGGAAGCAATATCTGTTACCTGTAAAGCAGCATGTTGTCAGTTGCATGGAAAGGGAAAAGGACAACTTAGAAGAATTAATCTTTAGGTGTAACACGCACACTCTGGGGCACATTTGTCCCTAAAAATCTCAAATTTGTCTGAGCACAAAATCGGCATAGCATTGTCCAACTAAGACAGTTAAGGACACTTCTAATGTCTTATTTTCCCCTAGCTACTGAAGTATTTAATGAGTCTGTCAGTAGCATCAGGAACAGAACGTTGCCTGTCTTAGTAAGGAACACCTGCATCATCAGGAAGACAGTTACCTGGATATATGTTGCTAAAGGATGGGATTCTCATAGGGGAAAGCATGCCTAAGGAAGTAGGAGAATGATACTATGTTGTATTCCTCCAAATAATTTATAAATATATTCAATTTCTCTTATATTCTAAATAGCTATCATATAAGTACTCAGAATGATGAAACTGAATGTTTGCAGATTTTCAGTAAGACTTTGAAAGAAATAGTATATAATACCAAGTGCTTTTTTTTTGTCTTGGGCAGAACTCTTTATGTAGAATATAGCTCCATGTTGTGAGTTTGTTCTGCATTCCCACATAGGGGACAACAGACTGTAGACATAAATAAAACCATCCGAAAAGGACTTTTATTTATTTATTTATTTATTTAATTATAAGCTTGCCCATGATGATACTAATGCAAGGTGGCAGATCTCAAAGGGTTCAAGACTCAGGACGGATAACTATCTCTCTTCCATACTCCTTAATGTGTTAAATCAAGAGGAATACTCCCTATTCTGAAACAAAAAGAAACTGCCTTACTTTTAGGTTTCATTAGGACCTGATGAACTGAGTTTGATTTTGACACATAAAAGTATTCCAAATGGAAAATCTTTTTATTGCATTATGTATATTACTTGACATGTTTCTCTAGATTGCAATAAAGACAGCATCTCAGCAAAGCAACTATAGTTTGGAGCCTGTTGTACTGGGGAAATATTAGGTAATATAATATTGTTTCTAAAAGGGTTTAGGCTAATGAGCTGGAATACATTTAACTGGTGGGCTCTTTTCAGTCAGGTTATCTTCCTTCAGATGCAATGTGGTATTAGAACTATTTTAATGTGGATTAAAGGAATTGATTTGGTTTGAACTGATATTACCAAGATGCTGCTAAGGAGTTGAAAGACTGTGGGCATTTTAGAGGCTTATCTTATCTACTTGCCTCAGGACCCATCATGCCTTTTGTTGTGTACCCATTAGCTGAAGTAGTCAAAGTCCCGGACCTCTTTAATTTGCAGTCCTTCAGCTTAGACTGTGATTTAGAAAGCTACTTTCCCTGCATGATTTTAGCTTTTGTCAGTCACAAGATCTTTCTCTCAATGTGGAGAGAAATGCTGTTGCAATTGGAGCCCAAAGCTGATTAATACACGGTTATCTGTTTCTTGCGCTCTGAAAGCACTCACACAAGCAAGTTTCTCCTGCTGCAGTTTACCCCACCCCTTCTAGAAAATACCCTTTTAAAAAAAGTCTTTGTCTTCTGATTTCTGTAGTAACACAGAAGAGTGAGTCGTTTATTGCTGAAGGATTGGAACATAAGCAGTGTTTCCTTTTATGAGAGGAAAGCCCTCCCAGTTGCAAAAGTTGGGGTGAAACGATGAACATTTTTTGAGGAAGGAATATTGAAGGGTCTGCAGATAGTATTGAACACTAGTTTTGAACAGAAACATGCGCACGGATCCTGCCTGTGTGGTAACAACCCTCATGAAATGGGAGACTATTGACTATATGTTCACCTGAGGTGAAAACCTGTGTGCTGTTCTTGCAATGAGCTGTGAGAACATTTTGAAGTGTTCGCTAAAACTTATCACTAACAAATGTAAACTTTCCCTGAGTCCAGTGTCGATTTTCAGGATTTTTTTTTATTCCTTCCCTCTTCCTTTGTCAGTTGTGTGAATACCTTTATGGTTAAGAACACGTCTTTGCTGTCTAATTTTCTCTTGTTCAAGATTGTCAGGAGCTTTGGGAAACAACAGAGAAGTAGAGAAGGATGAAGAGATTTCAGTGAGACTAGGGAAGCACAAATTGTCATAACAAGGGGAACAGTGGGGAGAAGCATCCCTGTTTGATGTACAGCAGAGATCAGATGCTGTGTCCAGATTGAGAAGCAGACACCTCGAGATCCTGCTTCTCCAGTCATCCAGGTCAGAACACAGCATGATCTGTCTACCTGGTGGTGCACATACTCCTTTTCTGTCTATGGAAATGAAGCAGAGATGGAAATTAATTGCTAGCACATGCCAAACTCTTCCTTCAATGTAGGGTCAAGTCATGGCTGGAGCAAACATGCATTGAGACTGAGCCTGTTACAGACTTTGCTTAAAAAGAGTTTAAAAAAAGGCTCTTTAGGCTGCCTTGTAGACAGCATGGGAAGGAAAAAAGTGATTAATATTTGTGAAAAAGTTTTTGTGAACATTTTGTCTTTTGTATATTCTTGCTTTTATTACCTAGATGTCTAAGCAGGAAGAGAGAATTCACTGTTAACATTGTGATTGAGGATATTGCATAAATGTGGATATCAGGGAACAATCTGTGGCTTTTTCAATTGTTTGTGAAGTCTGTTTTTAATGTGGGAATGCTTGAATTGTCTGTTTTCTCCTTATAGGGACCATTGAGCTTTTTCTTCCATTAGCTAGTGGAGAGGAGTATAGATAATTTACTTTCAGCAAAGGGTGACCTAGCATATCAAATGACTGTTAAGCACTGAATGTGCTTGAAGAGGGGGAGGAAAAATAAAGAGCTTTGGTTTGGTTTGGATCATTCTCAGACTTTATTTTCTGGCTCATTTTCTGAGTTTACTCCTTAACTTGGTTTATCGGAGACATGTTCCCAAAAGCTTGCTGTCTAACCAGACACAGTGACGCAGAGGTAGGCATTGTTGCTTCAAGGCTGTGATTTTTGATGAACAAATATTTCTTGCCTAAAAGGAAGACAATAACCTAAACATGAAGCATTTTAGTAGCAACTTTGCATTATGCTTTTGTCACTAGTGCAGGAAGTGCCTGAGGGGAAGACAAGGCTTCTCATGGACTTTCCTGTTTTGTGCTTCCTGTGGTCAACTTAAAATACAGTCCCAAATTATGTTTAGAAAGTTTTTAAAGAGGCAAGGTTAGCAAGAAATTACTTTGAACTTTACATAGGTGGTTGAGAATCAGCGCTCTACATTTCTGTGTTATTGCTACCTCAGTGAAACTCCCGGCTTCTTTTTGGGAACAGGGAATTTCATTGTGAAGAGCGAACTGATAACCATTATTATTTGACAGAGCTTAAAAACTTTAGTCCCAGGCTGTGGTTGGATACGCAGGAGCTGTGCAAGCTGGATCCAACAGGCACTTCTGCCAACACTGTGCCAGAGCTGGTGCGCACAGCTGTGAACCAGCAGCTTGGAGAGCTGACCGTGGTGTTGGACCTGTGTGCTGTGAAAGGAAAACAGTGAGATGGTAGAATTTGTGTCATCGTGTACCGATTGTATATCCCTGCAGTTCTTCCCTTTGAATTTCTGCAGGTTTATGAACACACTTCTCTGCAGGTACAGACCTCGTGGGATGGGCAATGCAGAGTGAAGCATCGGATGCGTTTCTCAGGTAAGGGTGAGGGCAGTGTAGGCTCTGGTCTAGTCTTGACTGCAAGTTCTGCAGAGTCACCTGGGAGTGAAGGCCAAGCCAGTCTCGGTCTCTAGCACCGCACTGTGGTATGCAGGACTCAGTGTATTGGAACTGCTCAAGCGTTCCCTTTCCTGCTCATTCATTTTGAGTCCAATGCTTTGGGCTCTCGGTTGATGCAAACCACAAACACTAAGGGATGGCTTTTCTACAATCTATTTAATTTCTGAAGAACTGATTGACAAGGTGGTTGGTATTTTCTATGTCACAATGTGTACTCCAACTCGCATTGCTTATTTTCAGTTCAGTTTGCCTCCAGCTGCAAACGTGCCTATGAGAGTATGAAGGTATATTTCAAAGGCATTGCTAATCCCTCATATATAGCTGTAATTGTAGCAGCTACTTTTTAAAACAGACATTCTCTGGTGATTTGTGCCAAAAGTGTAACCAGACTTGGCTGTTATACTATTAAACACCAGGGTATTTTATCAAGACCGTCACAATTTACTGCCATTGTGCTGTGGTTACTAAAAGTAAGTAAAAACATACTGTAGTAGTATCATAGTATGAACCTAGATTCCACAAACTTCAGAATCTGGAGCACTACATTCCTCCTCTGTGGTTCCTAACCATCTTTTTACAATCTGAAAAATTAATTCAAGTGTAGTTTTACTCTGATTTCATCATAGCAGAGGGGAATGGCCCTTTAATGGTTTCTGACAGATTAATAAAGAGTTTACTTGCTGCTGATAAGAAGTAATCCCCATATGAAAACCACTACAGAATCTGTTTTATAGTTGTGCCCATGTCCTTCTGGCCTCTTCTGTGAATGCATGAATAATAAAATTAACTTCTCAGCACACAGCATAGCCATGATTGAGGAACAGCCTTTCATTTCCAGATTCCACCTACATACTATCACAAACCACTTACTATAAAAAACAGGCATTAAAGGATGAACAGGAGTAAAGCTCTAGGAAATATGAAATTTACTTTTAGCTTGCTTAGAGTGTGCACTGCAGTAAATAACTGTAGCACATGTCTAGGAATTATATACTGTTTGGATGATGTTCACTTTATAGCAGTACTTAGCATCCAGAAAGAAGTTTAACATAGATATGCCTTTATTAGTACTCAGTTAAGTTTCTGAGGGAAAAAAAGCCCAAATAAAAAACCTCAAACAAACAAAAAACCAAACCAACCAACAGAACATAAAACCAAACAAAAACCCAAACCGAGCTAATAAGGTGCCTGAAAGCCCTTTACCAGGTGTAGGTAGAATTTTAAAAATATTTTGCCATATTCATTCCTAGGTGTCAGTAACTGATAGATAATATTCATTTTTGTAATAAATAATTTTGAGTGTTTATGCTTGTAAACATAACAGTGTGGGGGTTTATTTACTGGTCTAACATCAGATAACTGTTATTTGCATTCAAGTGTGTGGCAATAGGCTGTTGGAAATATGTCCATCATGTGTGTATAAAAGTAAATATGGCCAGTGAAACAGTGTGTGTGTTTGTCTTCAGCACGCTGAGCCTCACCTCTCTCCTTATCATAATATATTTTTAATCAGTCGACAACAGTGCTTGTGTCACAAAGTAATCAGTCTTAGAAATAGTTTTGATCTTGAAGGAATCCTGACAAAAGACTCTGAGGACCACATAGATAGTCTGAAATATGAGTCACTTCCTAATTCTCTGACTCATCCCCATAGATGAACAATTTTATTGACTTCTAAATAATTGCTTATGAATCATCTGAAGGACTATAAAGGAAGATGTATGGCAATCATTTTCATGCCAGTGCTTTTCTCTGACTGTGGTAGGATATTAGTGAATTGTAATCAAGGGAGAAGAGCAGTTGCATGAACATCTACAGGAGCACTGGGACCTCACAGAGAGTAGAACTCATACAAAACCTGAAATTTCTTTGCTCTCTTTTTCTTGTTAGATTTTTTTGGCTTTATGTTACCTTTTTATGTTAGTATTTCTTTCCTTGAATCATTAGACTGTTATTCATGTCTCGATTATTACATCTTTGTCCACAATTTGACCCTGTAAAACTTGTACACTTTCTTACATCTTAACAGCAGTCTCAGCACAACAGAGTCCAGGCTGCACACCTAGGCTTTGGATCAGAGCCTGAATTTCCAGAGAGCTAGAAGTGGGATCCCTACTGCACTCTTCATTTTAATGGTGTCTGCACTGTAAGATGAGCATGAGATCTCTGTGCTCTGCAGAGGTGGGGTTTCTTCTTTACAAAATATATTTGTTTGTCTGTGCTGCTACTCCTGCATGCTCTCAAATTTCCCTTCTGAGAAGGTTCAAAAGATGAGGGGCAGTCTCCTAATGGAGCACAGTTCATTTCTGACCACCTGTTTTTGTGAGAGCATGAGCCACTACTGTTTACTTGGTGTCATTAAGCTGTAACATTCAGCTCTGAAAAGCTGTATTTACAGTCAGCCAAATGAAACACACGCATAAGTATATAAAGCAGAGGGCTTGTCCCTGTGGCTTTTAGAATAAAATACGGTAGTATCTTCTAAAAACCACTGAGGATGTTTGTTCCTGTTTAAATTCTGTGTTAGCCAGGAGACTGAGATACATGCAATTCTTGAGTAAAATGGCAGATATCCAATGTTCCAAGAAATCTTGCTGACAAATTTTTTATTGTGTCATGGTCTTATCTGAGTCACTTCGAAGAGAAATGAAATATCTTTCGTGTTGTATGTTATCTGTGGTGACACTATGAGCAAAATTCTAAATCTGCTTGTATTATCTCTGTGACAGGAGGTCAGTACTTTTTTTACATATTACGAATTTATGAATGCAGTACCGTAATAGCCCTGTCGCATCTCAGTTACAAAATAAAACTGAGAGCGATTTGGTGGAATTAGAATGGAATACAGTAATATAATAATAGTAATATAGTAATATTAGTAATATAATAGCACTCTGTATTCTATTACCCATTTGCAAGTCATCAGTGATGGTGTTTCAGTCTCCAAATATAACTTAAAATGCTGTTTGGCTAGGATAGTATGTGATATAAGATAGTTTGTATAGGAAAATGTTTTCTTTGCTTACATGACAGTATTAACGTGGGAATGAAAATCCTACTGACTTGACAAAATATACCCACAGTCATATATGAACTTGGAGATTATTTGAAGACTTCTGACCATTTTGAAGTGAAAAGCCTAGTCTGTCTGATCCGGTCTGGTCTGTAAAAACCTGATCTTTGCTTAGTCACTTAGAGGAGCCAGGACTTCACTGGTACAGGTTGCTGTGAATGACAAAGTTCTTATCCAGTGACTAGAAGAGTACTTGTGGCCGGAATAGCTGGCCCGGGAATGTTCCCGTCAGCTTTGTGAGGAGGAGTTATGAGTCGTCTCCAGGGATTTTCTGTGCATCACTGAGTTATGTGGCCGACTGTTTATAGACTGGACAGTTTTCGAGAAATCTGTGCTTCTCCAGTCAAATCCTGTTGCTGCCTTAGGTCAATGATAGATTTTGTAGTTTCTTTAAGGAGTCTGGGGGTTGAATACATGCTTGTCATCTTGGAAGATTGTACAGGTTGCTCATCCCATGCTTTTAACCAGCTATAGAACAAGTACTATTTACTTTGTGTGAGCAGAAGGTGGAAGGTTTGGTTAATACCTGTCTGCTCCATTAGCTGTGGTGGTGGTTTTTTGTCATTCCCTTCCTCCTCCCCAATTTGGGATTTCCCTGTGTATTCCAGAAAAGGTCTGGTGTTTTGGTTTTGAGGTTATAGTCTTTCAGGAAGCTGAAATCTCCCAGACTCTGCAGGCACACCAGTCTCTTCAGGTCCTAGAGTTATTGTTGAACCTGTGAACTGCATGCTGTGCTCAGGAAGAGAAAAAGCAGGAAGGATTTGCCTGTCCAAATATAAACTTCTGCTTTGGAGCTGGTTATCTTGGTTTCCTCATCAGTCAGTGGAGAAAAACAGGTGTTGCTGGGGTATGACCTACCCCATCCAAGGCAGTGTCTCAACAGTCATCTGGCTGCTGAGACCATCAGAAACAATGTGGTCCAAATTTCATCAAAGCAGGAGTTATTCATGCCAGGGCTAAATAATCCATGTTTTCTTTACAGGCTCAAAGCATCTTTTCCATTAGTTGAAAATTACATTATGTTTATTTGACCCATGTGTATTTCTTGACAGTAATAGATTGATTACTATTGTGACAGGTTTTCATTGTGTAATCTGTTGTTTCTTTCCCTGTGTTAATTGAACAGAGAAAGAAAATATGCATAGTTTAAGGAAGATTTTGGCTATTTTTAATGGCGTAGGTGGCCAAGTGTCTGTCTGCGTGCATTCATACTTCATCAACTGAGAACAAAACTGCAGGTTATCTGTTCATAAAAAGTCAAGAATAGCAGTCTCATTCCTGTTAAACAGTTGTTCTTATTTTAACCTTGTGCTGGCAGAGTGCAGTTTCTGAAGGACTCTGAATCTGAGTAGGGTCTTCACCACTTCAAGCAGAGAGTTTTGTGTTACAGGAAACTCTGCATGGCTCTGTCTTTGCTTTAGCTCTCATTTTCGAGTGTGCCAAAAAGGATGGTATTCAAGGGTAGTCTCAAGAGAATAATCTTTCTCAATTAACCAGGCTTGGTGAACAAATCCTGGCAATATTCCTCTTTCAGGATCTCGATAGAATACTCTGACATCTAATGTTTTTTCTAGAATATGGAATCAGACTGGCAGAATTGCTGGAGTGTTAATTTACTTGTGTCTGTCTCCTGGAGAGACAGGAAAAAAAACTGGAAAGCAGTAGTCTCCCACTGGAATCTTGGCTTGGGGTGAATAGATGAATGACATCATCTTTGTTCTGCAGTAGGGCTTGTCTGACCTTTCTTTCCTGTTGAGTTGTGAAACAACAAAGTAAACATTTAACTGAATGTGGCAGCCTGAGACAATTGGCCCTATTGTAGAAGGAATGCCAGTCCCTTTACTCTGCATAAATTCTCTTTGCTTGCAATGCTAATAGAGCTGCGGTGGAAGAAAGCCAGGCCTTTCATTGGGCAAGATCCAAGTCTAAGCAGAAATACAAGTAGTGTGTGCCTTGGTCAGTGGAAGTGTCCTGGATGCAGCAGGGCTGCCGAAGATCACCCATGGTCAGAGCCCTTTCAAAAATAGCAGAGGAAATCGATTTGCAGTACTGAAATCTTCAAAGTCCTGCCATGAGGGTTGAATATGACATAATATTTTTTACTGATAGAACAATTCCAGAATGGAATTGCTGAGATGTGTTTCTTGTACAAAGAAACTTCAAACTTTTTTCCTTGATCTCATGACACTGTCATGACTCTTCATTCCAAGCTGAGGTAGATTTCTTAGATCTGTCTCAAGTACAAGAGGTTTAAAGGTGGTATTGTAAAAATAATTTTTTACTTCTCTAATAAAGAGCTTTGTAGGTGCGACTCCAGGCTTTTTTTTTTTTTTTTTGACATACGATAGCATTACTGCTGAACTTTTGGGTTGTCTCCAGCTTCTCCAGAAAAACTACTTGAAAACTGTCAGGATCAAAGATAGAACTTTCATTACATACATACATACATATATTTTATATATGTGTATATATATGAAAAAAACCCTGACCAACCAAAAAACCCTCTTGAAGAAGAGTATTTAATTCAGTACTTCCAAAGGCACAGTATTGGAAAAATGAAGATGATTTGATACTAGTGCTTCTTACTGTGAGGTAATTATTTTGTCATTTGAAATTTGTAAACAATGTCTGGGTTTCTTCCTGAGGATTTTATCCAGCTCACACTTGTTCTTTGCCTTCATAAGTGACTGTGTAAAACTTCAGGTCTCTGTGGTGTCTGATCACAGCAGAGTATCCCATTAATCTTCTCAAGATTTAAATTCTAATTATTTTCTTTTTCAAGATCCACCTGTCAGACAAGTTTTGTTACTTAAAAAATTTAGCTCTGTACAAGTTTGAAGTGTGTGTAGCTTTTCAAGCGAAGTTGCAGAAACCTTTTGGAATCTCAAAATATGAAGGCAGTACAAGAGACAGATAAAGGTCTTGCCTCCCCATGAACCTTGTACAGAGTTGCTGATACTGGGACAGGGGAAGGGGTTTGGGGTTGCAGAACTGTGTAGAGGTGGGAAGGAAATAAAAGAGAGACTATCCTCTCCTGCACCTCTTCTCCTGGAGAGGACAGAAGGTATGTACAAGCCCAGGTGTTATTCAACTTGTGATGTTTAAGGGTTTTTTTTAATCCTGTCTTTTTCCCAGTGTTCAGCAAGTCAGTCATCTGTATGTATATGCAGCTTCTCACCAGGAACAGCTGCTCTGTGCTGCCCCGAGGACCTCTACTTTGCTTTTTGTGGGACTCTTAGAAAAGCCATTTCTTTGTTCTGTCTCCTGCAGTTCTAAAAAAGAACAGCAATTTAAATATGCTATCAGATGTTTTATGTAAGCCTAAATAATGCCTTATGGACAAGAGTATTGTTCTGAGTATATTTCTTCAGTTAGCTTTACTGTTATGAAATTTTCACAGCAGCTGCAGGCATATAGGCTCAGGATGGAAAGTATCTATTGTACAGGCTGTAACAGGACTTTCAACTGGGACGCAGACTGCCAGTTCCATAACTGTAACTTAGGCTTTAAGGAAAACATTGAGTTTCTGGGAGTGGGCTTTATACTGGTCTTTTACTCTTCAAAGGTATATAGACATGTCAATGCTACCTGAATTTCCATGAAATGAAATTATGAGATACCAAGAGGGAAAGAAGGGGATGTTAGTTTCAGTTTTCTCTTGTTAACAGGAGAAGGTTTTTACTAGAAATGAGAACTCAGTTTGTGTAAGAGAAATTTTTTTTCCCTCAATGAATATTATTCACTTGAATAACAAGTAATGAGTTCTCAAACCACCTATTTAGCATTTTTATATGTCCTAATATTTGCCTAATAATTAGCGATTAAGGTGTAATACTTAGTTCTATTTAATTTCTGTGCTAAGAGCATTGCTTGGAAAAATAAGGTTAATGACAAAGTAAGATATTTTGAATGTCATAATTTCGTGTTTCTTGTTCCTCAAAACTACCTTTTAGAGGGGTTCGAGCATTTGGTGAGGATAAGTAGCATCCCATCTATGACAATTTCTAGCAAACTGAGATGTAGTCTCAGATATACTTTCATATACATTTTGGAAGATAGGGAGCTGTTGTGCAAGAACGCTCTGAGTCAAACTTTGTCAGATTTGTCTTTCCACACTTTTTGTCAACTGGCTTCTCTGAGCAAGTGTGGCAGCTGGTCTGTTGTTACACAGGAGCCTGTTGCTGACAGGAAGTGTAAGAGAATTGTACTGGCATGAGTTGAGGACAACAGAGAATTGTAAATCAGGCAGGAGCTGCAAAATCCATTTAAATTTGGGTTCCACTAATTCTGCTACTCCCAGAGCTGCTTTCTTTGACAGATCAATAAACTCTGTTTTCTATGAAAATGGCAGCATGACAAGCTGTGTGGTATGTGTTCAATACTTCCTCCCTGGTCAAAAGAGCATCCTTTTCCTGTGGGGGGCAGGTCAGGTAGAAGTCAGTTTACAAAATCAAACTGACACAAGTGCAGCATTAGCAGAACAAAATTAGGTGGCCAGGAGAGATGTCCACTCCTAGTAGCTGTTCTAGTACATGCCTCTCTATAGCAAACTATATGCACTAAAAATGCCTTGTAGTTAATGTGTTTCAGGAGCTCAGTTTGCAAACACACACATGCACAGAGGCAACAAGAGTTTGCCTCAGGGTCACATCCAGTTGCGTCAATTTGAATGGCATTCATTCAATTCATTTGGCTCCAAAAAATATAGTTTCATTAATGTTCATCCTAAGTGCAAATTTTGGGATAGATAAAATACGTATGTTATTTCCATATTAAAGGACAAAAGTCCTTAGGAGCGCTGCACTGCATCAGCAGATCCCTTCACATTATGGCCCCAGCATCGGCGCACCAGCATTCTTACTGGAAACGCTGTGTGCGGTAATTAGCATTAGCTTTTTTAAATATGTAGAAGTAGTATTGTCCCCACCAGAACAACAAAAAATGTTGCTCAGAAAACCAGTAATCAAATATTTAGTTATTTTTGTGTAGGATAAGGAGTTTCTTATGAGGATTATATACTCATTCTTATACAAAGGTGCAGATTTAATCCAATGTTTGATGAAAGATTAAAACCACAAATTCCATTTAATAGTGGATCTCCAGCAATAAGCAGCTATGCTATTTTATGGCTGATGTCCAGCATGAGAGTTAATAGTAAGGACATATTTGTACCTGTTCCACAGTGAAGACTAACTTGAATATTGCCTGTAAGACAGGAATCAAACATTATGTGAGGAACATGGCTAAACATTATAAACAACAGCACTTAGTCTTGGAATGGATAAATTGTTTTGCAGTAATTTTGCTAATTATTGGTTAATTGGCCTAAAATTTCCCTGTAAAATACTTTATTGTAAATTCCTGATGGTCAGTCCTGGTTCCTCTATGTTACAATATTTGTTTGTTACAAATAATATGTGCATTTGGTTTGAAATAGCATCTGTCCAATACATTTATTTGCTGGTTCTTATTGTAAAATGTAACTCCACGATAGTATAGCTTTTGATTTACAGAGTTTATTCATATTTTTGGGACCTGGAAATCTCGAGGGGCCTTTTTTTTATTGTTGCATAGGTTGGTTTTTTTGTGTCTTCTGTGGGTCTGTCCTTGTCCCCTGTTCCATCCCCCTGAGTATGCTGACACAGTTTCAATAGTTTATCCATTGGATATTACACAAATGGGGCAGAGGGAGAAGCATTGAAGTGCTTTGTAAATTCTGACTGTAATACAGTAATATAAACTCTAATGATTGGTTTTAGATTGACATAGGGTTTCCAGAGCAAGGCAAAAATATATGTCTTGATTCAGTCCAAAGCATCTTCTGAACTGGCCTAGGCCAGAGAGACGAGATGTTCCACAGAGCAAAAACCATATGATTAAAGAACATGAACAAACATAAAGTATATTATTAACAAAACACTAGACTGCATTTCGTGTTGGGTTTTCTGGCCTGGTGACCCATGGAGTTGACTCAAAAAGTTAACAGAGAGACAAAGGTCCAGTCTGATCTAACATAACTAATAATCACAAAAGATTCTCTGAAGCCTTCTTTCCTGTATGGGTAGTCTTAGAAAGCTGTTCAAACTGGTCCTGTGTAAATAACCCCAGTGAGACTCTGCTCGGGAATGTGTCCTGAGAGAATGTTAAAGCTTCTGCTGAGGAGGGATTTTATCCTGGTTCACCATTCTGTATGTGTCTAGCAATTAGGCTCCCTGTTAACTCCAGGCTCCTCATGCTATCAACAATATCTTAATTTCTCCCTTGTGTTCTGACTCACATGCCTGTCAGTGCCATCCTGTCTGTCCCACTTTTTGGCCTTTTCCATTTTCAGGATGTGGCTGAATCCTCCACATCCTGATCAGCAGCTGTCTAGGCCATGATCTGTGTGGGCAGACTTTGAGTCACTCTGTTTTGTGGTGAGGGTGGAGGTAGTTGAGGCATGAGGTGAAGGGTGTTTGAAGACTTGTGGAGTGCTTGACTAGCAGCTGACAAGAAATTTTGATCATAAACAGGTAAATAAGAGGGAGTAGTCTTGTCTAGTCAAGTCTTCCCTTACAGAAGATAATTGGGAAAAAAATGAACCTCTTTTGCAGTTGATAGCATTGGGAGATTCTACTCCTGGGCGTCTGCATGCCTTTGACTCCAGAAAACCTGGAGAGATCCATGAATCTTCACCGTGTAAAAGTTTCTTCAGGAAATTCAATCAAAAAGTGTTGGAAGGGCTGTCTCTTATCCTGTCCACATGCATGCCTTTTCCTGGGAGGCTGGTCTTCTGTCCTCATCCTCTGTCAGCAGAGGGCTTTTACAAAAACTGCTTTCTGCTCTCTGGGCAATGTGTGTGAATCTCAGGAAGGGGAACATCAGGCCCATATGCATTTACTTTTTTACAAATGGACTTACGTATTTGAGATTTTCCATTTCAGGGTTGCACAAATACTATGATTTTTTCCATTGGTATTTAACGCTTTTAGCCAGAGATCTCTAGCTGTTGATTAATTCTTCTTTAGTGTTCCAGGCTCATCATATTAAACATGCATTTTAGCCAGGAGGGAAAGGAGCTGTGGAAGCAGTGGGAGTCAGATCCCTGACAGACAATGCACAGCTTTTCCTATACTGCCCATAGCATCACTCGGGAACTGTCTCCTCCCTCACAGAGATGCCAGCTGCCTTCCTATCCCATCACCACTGTTAGTCAGCAAATGCACTCCACTCTTCCAGATCCAAAGTAGAAGATATCGTTAATGTGCTTCCTCTCTCTGCTTTCTTAACTAATTCTTCATTGTTAATGCTGAAACTGAGATTTTCCTGAGGCATTGTGGGTGTGAGGCTGCTTTGAATGCAAGGAGAGGTGCTGTGGAGCAGCACGTATCGGAGCTCCAAGGGGAGCCCTGAGGTGCCTCCCCGGGAGCAGGAGCGTGAGTCCCAAGCTGCAGAACCGGGAGGGCTGGGCTGTCAGTGCTGCTCCTGCTTGAGTCACTCTTAGCCAGCAGCAGGTCAGCTGGGGGACGGCTGCAATCTGAAAGGAAAGCTCAGATCTCGCCAGCCAGCACACACGGCTCCAAGAGCAACTATCTAGATTTCATCAGCGTCTTGTATTGTCTCTCTCAGAAATAGTATTCAATTGCAAGTAATTGGTAGTGCTCTGGTTTCCTGTGGCTTTCCACCTATTCATTTGTGTTGGGTCAGCTCAACTGCTTTATAAACATGGACATGTGCTTGAAATCTGATGAGCTTGCAACAGGAAAGAAAATTGACAGTGCTTTTAGATCTCAAACACCAGAACTGTGGGGCTTTCTACTAAGCTCCGGTTCAGGTTTGCATGTAATAGTGAAATTAAAACTTGGCACTTCTTTCAGGCTCATTTAGAGAAACTGTCCCTAAGTTCTGTAAGAATTAAAGGACTAAATTATCCTTCAGTGCTTGCGTTCTTCAAAAAAAGGCAAATATGTTGGAATCCTGTAGCAGCCAAGAGGTAACAGTGAAGTCAGATGGCCTGGAAATTTTTTCATGTGTCCTCGGTATGAAAATGCCTTGAAGTTTCACAACAAAATGGCAAACATAGCTTACCATGACCTGCTTTCTAACCCTGGGACCAGATTAAATTTGAACTAGTGACAGGTATCAGAGTATTTGCTTAAGCAAACACTGTAATAGTTAAGTCTTTTGGCATGTTCAGTCACCCATTTCTACTTGATTTACATGATAAAATCTCAAGGAATGGAATAGAAACACTTTTAATTCATAAAGTAACAATCATCTAGTTCTTCGAGAATGTTCTGTCTTTATCCTGAAATGTTCTGCTGGTTTTCCTGTAAGTTAGATGGAGTAAAAAACGGCAAATTTACCATCTTAACTGTGGTTTTCTGATTGTATCCATATTAGATTAAGCTACAGTTGTGTTTACTTAATCCAAACATTTTTAAATTAAAATTGCTTTGACTTGGAGTTCTATCACTATTATGTCACAATTTTTTATTTACTAGCAGAGAAATTCTAGTCAGAGGCCATAAGTAACATTTTTATTGTGTCTTCATCTCTTCTTGCAAACCCTCCCAATTTCTTAATGACTCCTAAACTTATTCCTGTTTTTTAATAAAGTTTTCCATGGTACACACTTAGAGGTATTTTAGCTATTTCCTGGCTATTGTCTCCAAATATTTGAGAGATTATTTTGTCCCAGTGCCCTACTGCACTGATATTGAACTTTATCTTGCAGCTCAGCATCCTCCCAGCTCAGTGTTCATCTGTGAACAGAACTTTGCCACCTTTGACTTAGCTGTTCTGAGCAGTCAGTGGCTGTGGAGGCCTGTGGAGTGCCTGTGGGTTCCTGGAAACCCGAGGAGTTTGTCAAGAGTGTGATGGATGGGCTGCCAGGTGGTGCCTGGGTGGCAGCTGCTTTTGGAATGTCCTCCCTCCTGGTGCAAAAAGAGAGTTCCCTTTCCCACCTTCGGACAGGTGTTGAGCTTTTAGTTCTGGATTGTCCTGTTTGTACTTCTAGAGATCAGCTTTCTCTCTCACCTATGTAACTTGTTTTTCAATGATTTGCAGAAACTGAGTGGTGGCAATCAGATTTTCAGACATCTTGTAGGGCTCTGGGGTACTATTTAAACAACAGTCTGAGTTGTTTGTGTTAAGCTAGGATATGGTATACATCATCTTGCATTCCAGAGCAGAAATAATGATAAGAAACATCTACCTTTTCTGTATTATTGTTGACAGATTTTACCCTATGAATGTCCTAATGGACAGTCTGATTATTACAGATGTTTTCATAGATTGATGCATTTGTTTTTATACCAATGTACACTTCTGATAGTTTTTGTCTACTGGAAGGTAGGGTTGTTTTGGTTTGTTTTTTTTTTTTTTTTTTCAACGGTTCCTCACCAACTCTTACTTCTGTTATCTGTTTCCGAAGCTGGTTACGTATAGTTGCTACTATTTGTTAGCTCCTTTCTGGTTTTCATTAAACTTGAATTTCCATGATTGTCATTATGACATTTGGGACAAGTGCTTTCTAATTAAATTCAGCTCTTTTGAACTGCCCTGATTTATAGGATCTGACCAAGAAAAGACATATTTTAAATATAATTTGTGATTGCTAGAGATGCACCTTTTCCTGATGCAGATATAGTCAGCAGCTCAAGGTTTGGCCACAAACCTACTTTGTTTCTTGTTTTTCAGGTCAAAGTAACATCCAGTCAGACTTTGCATGGCATGAGGCAGAAACAGGATTTTCTAGCATGGTGAGTACTTGTAGAGTCAACAGGCTGATGATTTCTAATGACCAAGAATTCAGGAGACACTGTGTCCTAAAAAGCAAAAGGGGGTCAATAATCTGCTGAGTAAATTCTGTTTCACCTCTACAAGTTTTATAGGTGGCTTCAGGGAGGAGTTTAGGAAAGGAGCATTGAGGAATGACTTAATTTGAGCTCTCATGATGATTGAAAGGAGTACTACCAGGGGGAAGTTCACAAATGGAGTTTGAAGGAGTTGTTTAAAATTATAATATGGGTAGGGATTTAATGACAGTGTTCATGAGAAGACCTTAAATAGGGATCATGTAGCAGAGGATGTTTTTCCCTTTAGCATTCACTGTCTTTGACTTCAATTGTAAATTCTTTTGTTTTGTTACTTTGCTAGATGTAGACTTTTCAAGCCTCTTTTGGCTTTTTTTTTTGTTCCAGAGCTGAACATAAACCAGAAGTGTCTCTTCTACCAAGTTTTAGTTTGCTGCTTTTCCAGGACATTTTCATTGGATGGTTCCAGAAATAGCTAGAAAAGACCTTGCAAGATCACAGAGTTTCTCTATGTCATCTCCTTGGCCCAAGGCAGGATCTAATAACACTAACATGCTCTCAAGCATCCTGGAAGATGAACTTAAAAATCTCTAGTGATAGACTCTCCTATCTTCCTAAGCATTTTAAATTTTTTTTTAATAGAAATTTTTGCCCCATCTAACTTATAAATGAGAAATTATATAGATAAATAATCTAACATGATTTCATTAATTGTACAGGAGCACTCAAGATTTGACATGGGCAGCAGAGGGAGATTTTATGAACTTGACTGCTGTAGCTTTATTTTGTGTTCTGGTGCAACTCACCTTATGAAAGAAGGCATGATTAGATTATGTGTAGTTTGCTACAATAATGACCCTCCTCCCCGCTCACCTTTTTGCCTCTTTGATTATCTTTAAGGTTCTGTGCCCTGAAGAATTCTCATTTATTCTTATGTGTTTTCCTGGTCTTTGCTTGTGCTGGTTTCATGAATAAAAATTTATTTCCTGTCTCCAGAGAGGATTGTTAGTAAAACCGGTGTTACAGAAATACAGATGAGAGAGAGAGACAGGGAAGGGACTAAATTAGACCCAGGTAATGCACAGATAAATAATGTGCAGATTAGGATCATATTTCACATCAGGGCATACAGTAATGATTTACCTCAGAAGGCATAATGCCTTAAAAAACACATGTAGAAAGTGTATTTACTGATATTGTTTAATATTAAGTACCAAAGGAAGCACAGTGGATGCCAATTATTTTATCCAAACTCTGAGTATCTGTCCATGTAGTACTTTTTCTTGCAGTGTAGCCTGGGATCAGTGTAATATAGCAATAGGAGTCTGGGAAAGCCACTATTTAGAAAGTGCTTTAAGTCACTTTCAAGCTGTAAGGCAAAGAGGGCAAGTGTCAGTACCTATTCAGAGGAAGAGATAGGTGAGTGAGTCAGACTTCCTGGCTGTGGATTGGATCAGTAGTGGTGAATTTTTGGGTATGCAGAAGCGGGCACTCCAATGTAGAGTGCAGGGCAAGAACTGTTCAGAATGGAATTGTTTGTCAAATGCATTTTTTTCAGAGCCAGGCCCTTCCTACGCAGTAGCCAATCCATTACAAATACAGATTTCTCTGGTAACTGCATGTTATTTGATTTCTCTGAATGCTATGATACAATTAATTTCTTGAGATCCAGGTGCCTGCAGTACACTGCTTCTGCAGCAGAAGTAATTACTTTCTCATTAAGCCTAAAAAATTAGTTACAATACCCATCAAAGTGTACCTGCCTACAGGCCATTAATTCATTTTCATTGGAACCAAACCCCTCTGCTATGGTCTGTTGATGCACAAGAATTCCATTCACAGGTCTCCAGTCAGTCCCCCTCTGCTCCAGAATGGTCAGTAAGTGCCACTTTAATGTCTTCCTTTCCACTTGCTTCTTGGCTAAAGGAAAGCAATAATATAATGTTCAGTGATGCAGCAGATGTTTCAAAGTCCTCATCAATGAGGAGACTTGGCTTACTTTGAGGTCTGACCTCCAATTTTGTATACAAAGGTCGTGGCTCTTGTTGGAGGGATCAATCAATAGATCAGTATATCAGGCTCAATGCAGAAATGCTACCCAAACAGTATACAGGGAACATTTGCATAACTTTGTGTATTTGCTGTAGCAGATAGTTAATCTGGGTAACTTTGCTACCTGTCCCATTTCTCTTGCTCAAGAGCATTAGCAAATGTTTATTTCACAGAATGTTCTGTTCCTCTCCTTTTTTTCTTTTTTTTTTCCTTTTCTTTTTTTTTTTTTTCCCTTTCCCCTCTTTCCTAAGACAATGCAGGCAAAGCTCAGAGCAACTCCAGGTTGGAAACATCATGATGCAAGTTGGATGGATGGGGAAAGAGTAGAAAACAATGGTCTGCCAAACAGGGAAAGAATCTTTAACTAAAGGGTAAGAAATCAGAAGAGAGAAGATACTTACAGCACTTTGACTCACCTGAAAACATGCAGCAAATGGAATGCCAAGGTGAATAGGCTATTTAGACCAGTAGAAGGAAAAAGCAGGCTTGTGAATAGCAGCAACCAAGTGTCCACTAATACCCTCTGATGGAAACAGCCCTGCTATCTGGTCTAGTATAGCTGTCTTCCTGTTATTTTGGTAGGAGTCTGGGCTTAGAGGATCTCACTAAAAGATCTCCAAAACCCTCAATACTAGTCCCAGAGGCATTGCTTTCCAGTAGATCAATTCATCAATTTTCTTCAAATGCTATTCACACAATGTATAGGAAGTGTGGCACATGATACAAGTCGTTATTGTTACTCTGTGCACATATGATGCCAAGCAAGTGGTAACTACCAATGCTGGTTAACACTTGAAAGTGACAGAAATCCTGCTGGGAGTGGGAAATGACAGCCTATCAAGTGACTTGCCAGAAACAAACATTTATCTGATAAATGGCGAGTGCTGGAATGCACTGTCAGAGATGGGCATTTAGGAGGGAAACAAAATAAGGATAAGATGCTGAAGCCTGTTATCCCTTGATATGACCATGCTTCAGGAAATTTTGTACTCACCACCCAGGAAATGTTCTCAAATTTAGTTCCCACAGGAGAATTTGCTGAACTATATACGTTTGTCAAGTCAGAATACACTGCCCCTGCTTGTTTCTACGGTCTGTACTCCAGTGCTTTTCAGGGTTGCTTTGGTGTTTTAGACAGACAGAGGCCCTGGAAGAGACTGCCAAGCTTTGAGAGCAGCCTGGGGTGTCCTTTTTCTGTTTCTTCATATCTGCTCTTTTCTCTGCCTTCAGTGGATGCAAGAGGCAAGGAAGGCTGTCTGGCTTTGGGGCCATCCAGGAATATTACAGCACCTGTCTCTATTTGTTTACACTGCGTGGCTGTAATGCATCCCAACATCTATCTGTCTCCATAAGGTAACTGATTGTTTGGGATGGTATGTAGTAGTCTATACCTTGTTGTTTGATATTTTCAGGTAGAAAGAGGATGACAGCCCCTGCCTCTCCTGTCTGACAGGCACTCTGTATGGATGGAAGAGGCTAAATTAAAAACAGCACAAGTGGACTTTCTGGTTTTTCTTGATAACTGGTATAAAGGAGAGAAGGGAGCAGTCTGTGCACTGCAATTAACATCAAGTGCTATTGCAACTCATCCTGTAATGCAATATAGATACAATCTCAGCAGAAAATTGAATGCTGAGCTGAGCCAGAAACATAGAGCAATGCTGGGTTTTGAAGAAAGTAATTAGCCCCAGGGACCCAGTGGTTTCTCATTTCCCCAGTGGCAAACACGGGGAAGTGGGGCAGTATTTCCAAAGTCAATTTAGACAAGATACAGAGCCTATTTATAAACCACAGTTTTAACGACTGCTTAGCAGGATGCAGGCGCACCTCTGGTCTTCCTGGAGTGTCCATCACATACCAGTGCCAGGCTGCTTTGCTTTTGTGAGCTCTGGGTACCCCATCTCTGTCCAGGCACTGAGCCAGCCCAAGCCCCCGCCAGTGCAGCTAGTGGAGAACAGCCCAGTGCAGCAATGCTTGGGCATCCTTTGTCAAGGGCGACGGTGTGTGACAGACCTGCCAGGCTCACTGTTCACCATGCTCTGCCTGCAGCCACGTGCTGCGACCTGCCCTCTGCATGGTGCCTCATCCGACCACCTCTTCCTGTCAGCCCTGGGTACAGCAGTGGCCTGGCCCTTCCTTGTGCTGCCCTGCACTTGGCAGTGAATCAAGGTTTTCCAGAACTCATTGATCACATTAGTTCTGCTTTCCTTCTCCAGTAGAAGATCAGAAGTGTATGCTGAATCGCAGAAATAAGACAGCTGATAGCCAAGAAAATTTTAATCTTACTAAATACAGGACATACTGGATTAAAGCTGCAGCTCACAGTTAATACAAGAAGCAAGGAATTGAGCTGTTTAGGTAACATAGAAGGGATTAGAGTAGTCTCTATTTATGCTCCGTCTTTAAATGAGAATTTAGTTTAGAGCTAAAATATATGCAGCCTGTGCCTGCTATGGGTGACTGGAAGATCCTGCATCCAGGATTCTTGCTCCTGCTTTCCTGACATACTGCTTATCACCTTTCTGTTGTTTATGACATCCAGAATAAAATCTTTGGGGCATAATCACATCTTTGACTCTTGTGAAATGTATAATCAATTTCAGGCATTGCAGTGAAATGAAATAATTTATTTCAGTGAGTTTGCCACACTGTTTTGTTTGTCTGTACCTCTTTCCCCAAAGCTGCACCCAACAGCGACACTTAGCACCAATATCTTGCATGGTACATATCTTACATGCCTGCAGTTAACACTTTTGTCAGCATTTGTCCAGAAATGCATGGCCAATGTAGCCTGGTCTGTGTATTGCCTCAGAGGAGAGTTTTTCCTCAGCCTTCTTTCATTCAGGTGATGGGTAAAACCCAAAAGATGATAAAGATCATCTTCTGAAATATAATTACTTTTCTGGTTCTGTATCTTAAAGTATTGGTCGCAGGAGCTTGGAAGTAAATGCAAATTTCATCATTTGGACTCTTAGAACTGTAGGACTGTGGCCTTCTGATCCCAAGCACATTCTCAATCTTCTGAATTCTCTAAGTGCCCTCTAGTGACTAATTCTTTGAACTGTGTTGGGTTCTCATTGGTGAGAGACCTGCCACTGAAGGGTGGTTGAACGGTGAGGGCAGGAGCTGGGTAAATGCCCTCTTATTATTTGAGGCCAGCACTAGTTTGTCTTGCAGAAGCAAACGCTTATTGAGCAGTCATTGCACAAAGCCTTGGACAGCAAACGACTGAGTGCGCACATATTGCTATCGTGGAAATAGCACATCTGAACTGAAACATGAGTCACTTCAGTACAAACTAGTGGAGGAAAAGCTATTGGGCTGTCACTGCACCATACTTGAATGGTTTAGGCGAAGTGTGATGTTAGTGAAATTTTCCTGAATATTGAAAATTCATGTTCTTATCTTCTATTGTAGTTTGCTGTGTTGAATTTATTTTCTCAATGAATTAACAACTCAATTTTAATGCAAATGGATCAGTGCTGTTAGCACTGCTTTTCATTCTGCAGCAAAATGCTGTTTTTTATTTCTGGTGATGCTTCTAGTGTGAGTTTCTTGGTTTTGTTTTTCCTTTTTCTAAGTAAAAATTCAAGTGCCCTTTTAAATATTTAATTTCATCCATTAATATAGCCAGTGTAGGAGTTCGGTTCAGGAACTGATTTATCTGGGCTATTAAAGTCATATGACAATATGCTGAGGGCCAGATATGGAGGTGGTGTGCAGACTGGCATATATAAGATTTCTTTATGTTCTTACATTGTATTAGCCACCCACCAACTTCTTTACGCCTACTCAGTTAGCTTGTAAGGGATTCTAGGGTGGTGTAATTTATGTGGTAAGCTCATCTTACCATATAAGCATTAAGAACACATAATTAAAATGCAACTCACCTAGTTTGAACTTGCTTCTTTTTTTCTGTCTTACACTGTATTTTCACTGTGTTCAATACCATAGGCCTCATTGGCATGACTGGGAATTTACAGAAATATAAATTCTTCTTCAACTGATATCATAAATTTTGTGGAAAGCAGAGTTTCTGAGGGGTCAGGTGTGATCTTTACGGGCCTAGTCTTTCCTTGATAACTTTGCTTGTATAAGAGCATGCTGTGCTGTAGGAAATGGAGGAGAACTTGAAGAGTGTGTGCGCAGGTCCCTCTGCAGACATTAAAACTTGGTAACTCATCATTCTGTCATTGAGCGTAGGTTAATCTTTGCTCCAGCACTCATATGGCCTTTGGGTGTTCTGAAGCAGCAACCCTCAAGCACCAAAAAACTTTCACAGTGAGTCTGTTTGGTACAGACTTTGTATCTCTCCCCCTCAAAAAATCAAGTCATGTTTGGAAAAGAAGCTGCCAGTTCCAGGTGGATCACTGAATGTTATTGTAGATCCACTGAACAACATTGTGGATCCACTGAACTGAACTGAAAGATGTTTTAAATTAATTTTAAGACAAAACAGGGAAAAGAAACACCCAACATCACACAGCCATCTCTGTTAGTGTCTTGCACAGAATTTCACTCGACTGGAGCTAATGTTTACTTCTGAGAAAAGGATTATGAGGATAGTAAGAGAGGTTTCCAAGAAACATAGGAATGGTCTGATCTGAGCAGGGCAAATAATGAGGCCTGCTGGCAAATGAAACAGTGAGCCTAACGTCAGGCTGTAAATAAGCAGAAATGAATACACTGTCAAAAGCTGCTTTGTGGACAGACTTAACAAAAGTGTTTAGTGAATGCAAAAGATCTTGCACGCAGAGAAGGTAGGAGGGAACAGCACAGATTCATAGCAGTAGGTATTCATCACCAAAACCTGCTCTTTTGAACACTGTTGGGTTAAATTAGTATGAAATAAATGAATAAGTTTACATTTCAACAGCAATTTATGTGCAAACTCACAGAGGAGAGGAGATTTGTGGTTTCTGTTTTGTCTAAGGCCCAAAGGATGCTAATAAATGAATACACCGCAGGAACTGCTTTTGTTCTCTCCTTTGTCGTTACCCTGGGAAGGACCAGAGTTACTTGTCCCACTGTTCCCAAGTGGACAAACTGTGCTAAATGGTGTAAGAGGTCATCTTTGTAAGTTTTGAGCAGACATTTTTATTTAATTGACCATGGAATAAACATGAGTTTAATGTCTCAAATATGTTTATGGGGAAAAATCATTGTATAAAATGGCCATGACTGCCTGCCAGCATTAATAATGTAACCCGCTCTCCATGCCCAGGTGGAACAAAAAGTCATCCTTGATGTCAAGGAATGGAACTCTCAAGTGCTGTGTTCATTTTCCCAGTGTTTGCAGAGCTCTCTGACACGGGGTGGTGGTTGGACTGAGGCTGGCGGGAGCGTGGGCTGTTGTGCTGTGTTGTTGCTTGTGGTCACTGAAGGGATGGCTGACTCTGGGTCTTTATCAAAGAAGGCAGTTAACAACTGTGGGTGGTGTGACAGCCATAGTCTCAGCCCATCCAGTTGTCCCTGAGCACCACAAGCTGGGGGTGAGCAGTAGCTGATGTTACTACAAGTACTGCTAATGGTAATGGCTCCTCCCAGCAACTGCTGTCTCTTGCCTCATTTGTCTGATTGTTTTGGCAGGCAGCAAAAATGCCATCTTTCTACTACAATAAATTCTATGATAAATAAATACTAACATATACTAAGGATTCGGGCAGCTAAGGATGCTTAATGATTACGGCTCCAAATTTGAAGTATTTTAAAAATGGAGCAGACTGCACTACACAATGACATCTTTGCAAACCACGAGGAAATCTGAAACATGAGCACAAAATATGGCCCTATAAAACAAAATTGCTGAATTCCTTTACCCTAGGAAGGGGAAGACTCTGAAACAGAAGAGAGAAAAGTGCAGCATCTTCTGCGGCATCTGCTCTACAGGCCTATCGAAAAATATCTCTGCATCGCCTAAAAGTCTTCCCATCACGATCCACTTCCGCAGTGCTTGCAGTGCCAATGTGGAGATGAGGGTCCGGCAGCACGCACCTGTCTTGGGCAGCATCGCTGCAGAGAACGGTGCAGGCAGTGCGGCAGTGGATGGTTTGACGTGGAGTCGACTTCCCTACCCTGGTGCCTGCTGAGCGCTGCCTTGGCCACGAGGGCTCCTTCGGGCGGGCCCATGGAATGGGGGCGGGCCCGGGGCCGGAACGTGAGGGGGAGCCGCGCGCAGGGGCAGCGCCGGCTCGGCCCTCCCGCCGCTCCCGCCGGCGAATCGCGGGGCACGGCGCGGGGGGCGGGACGGCGTCCGCAGGGCCGGGCCCGCGGCGCAGTACGGGCCGGGCCGAGCGCCGGATGCCGCCGGAGGTGAGGCCGCCGCGGGGCGGGGCGGGGAGCGGAGCGGCGGGTGCGGTGGGCGCGGGGTTCCGCCCGCAGGCGGCTCGGGGCGGACGAAAGGCCTGGGGCTGTGAGGGGCGGCGGCCACGCCCGCGCGGCGGTTGCGCAGCACGGCTCGTTCTCGGCTGACACAAAGGAAGATAAAGGAAGACCTAGCATGAAGTGAAAATAATAGATGAGTATAAGGAGATAATACCTGTGTGCAAATGGCAAGGTATAATAGTGATGAAGGGGGCTGCTAACACAGCTGCGTTGTCATGTCTCTGTGAAAGGGTTGTTAGAGCAACTGTCGTGAATCTGATTAGGGTTTTGTTATGTCTTTTTTTAGGTATCTCTCTCCTCATTTTTAACAAATTCTCACTGTGACGAAGTTACTTTGCCCTGAAAGCTGATAAAGGTACTCCTGCAAAGTAAGTACTCCGTGAGAGACATGAGTCATAAGAAGTTTATGGTAAGTGGCAGAAACAGTGTCAAGGGGAATGCTGGTGCAGACATCTTCATGAAGTCTCCATATGCTTCTTCAGTTGGTCTGTATAGGGGACTTTGTGGTTAATGAGCTTTCCCAGCAAGATGCAGCTTGCTGTTAGTGCTGTGTGAGATGGGTGTTGTCAAGGTGTGTAGTTGCAGTTATGAACTGCCTATTCTTCTCTCTTACGTGATATGCATCTTGGTCTGAAGAGCAGTCTTGAGGAAACCCTTGATACAGTGTTAACAATATTTGAATAGATATCTTTTCACTCTCATCCTTCCTTCTTCTCCTCAGGCCCCAAATGCACTCAAGTTACCCCAACTGCAATCTTCTGTGAGATGCCTGGCATTTAGTTTTGTATTGTGCAATGTTTTGTATTGTGCAATGTGTCTCTGGATGCCTGCATGCAGCTGGGGATTGGTCTGTGTAGGGCATCATCCGCCACCCTTAAAAACTGTTGCATCAGTGTGATGGTAAACATGGGCTTACGGGGTTCTACTTTTGAGGATAGTTGGGGATATGCAACAAAGAGTGGCTTTGTCTAGACTCAGGGCTACAGGAAAAAAGACCAGTGTGTGAAATGCACCAGAGGAAGAAGCAGAAAACGTGAGATTTGTGGGAGTTCTTTACAGCCAAAGTAGTAGAACAGCTGGGAGTTTTTTCCCCCGGGGGACTGTAATCAAAAAAGTAAAGAGACTTGTTTTGCTTACTAGAGTCCAGCTGTGAGGATTTTCCTGAAGAAGTATGGGGTGATGTGGAGCCATCCTTTTGCAGCAGCAGCCTTTGATCCTTGAACAAGGAAGCATAAAGAAAAGAAAATAAACTGTTTCCATTTCTGGCAAAAAGAGGCAAGAAATCACATGTGATTTGTTTAGGCAGCAGATCTGTTGGCATCTATCTGATGCTATTTTGGAAACCGTTTGGCTGTTTTACCCACCACACTGTGCACACTTTAGCTATAGGAGTGACTCTGATGAGATCTAAGGAGTCTGTCCAGCATGCCATCAATCATGGCCAGTCTTTGCGAACGAAGATTTGGGTTGGGAAAGGTCTTTACCCTTCGAGCCTGCGCAATGGATTTTTTTTTTTTTTTGGGTGAGACACAGTGTGCGCTGAACTGAGCCCACCCTTTAATCCTAAGGTTCATCTGCCGAGGCCGACCGAGCTTGGACGGTGGCAATGAGGTCCTCAGGACGTAGGTTTGTTTAGAGTGACCTTCTCTTAGATGGATGGCCTTACAGGGCTGACGAGTTCCATCTACCCAGAGGAGTTCCCCGACCGGGAATCGAACCCGGGCCGCAGCGGTGAGAGCACCGCATCCTAACCACTAGACCACCAGGGGTCCTCAGTATGGCGCCATCAATCACTGAAAGAGGAATAGCAGTGCTGAGGTGGCTTATGGGGTATGTATTTGCTTCTCATTAATTAGTTTGAAAATTCAGTTCCTAAGGATCAGATACTGTCCTTGCAACAGAGATATCTCTGTTGAATTCAGAAATGTAAACAGGAGGAAAACCGAAACTGGACATTGCAAAAAAGTTTTGTGTTAAACCTTGGCCTCAGCATAGGCAGCAGGACTGGTAGGATCAGTACTGAAAGGGTTTTATACCAAAGGGATTTCATGTTGCAGCAGGGGTCTGGATCTGCTGCCAAGCCACAGCTTTGCTTTATTGTAAACTTAGACTGAGGTTGAGATTTATCTTTTTAGCTTGAGTGAATTTAACTCAAGTGAATTCTAGATAAATGAAAACTCACTGCTATTATGGAAACTTCTGGGAAGTGTGACATGTCTAACTGTTAATTGTTAATAAATATTTCAGTCTACCGTGATGGTAGGCAATACCTAGATAACCAAGATAGTATCTCTGGTGTCTTATTTGTGCAAAGATGGAGGAGACGTGCTCGTAAAACACCTTGTGTTGAGAGATGGAAAGAAGAGGTTGTAAATAATACGAAGGCCACACTCCATATGTGAAACATTGAGAAATGTCTTGAACTTCAGTAAAAGAAATTAAGCAAGTTTTTCTTACTCAACCATTGTGTTCTATTTGTCTTCCAGACCCTTACCCGTGATGATTCCACCATCTGCAACCAGCCCTGTCAGTGATGCTGCACTCTTGCCAAGTGTGGCTTCTCAGGAAGTGTGGAGGTCACCAGTTCCAGGCTATTCTGGATTGGTCACACGGCACATAAGTCATCGGGCCAACAACTTCAAGAGACATCCAAAAAGAAGAAAACATATCCGCCCTTCGCCACCACCACCACCAAATACTCCATGTCCTATTGATTTGATTGACTTTGGGGATCTCCAGCCTCAGAGGACTTTCTTGGAACTCCTGTTCAATGGGTGCATTCTCTTTGGGCTTGAATTCAGCTATGCCATGGAAACAGCTTATGTTACCCCTGTGCTGCTTCAGATGGGGCTTCCAGACCAACTGTATGGAATGGTATGGTTCATCAGCCCTATATTAGGTAACTTTGCTTTACACTATTTCTTCCCTCTTATTTTTTCCACTGCATGGTAGTTATGTTTTTTTGTTTGTTTTCTCTACCTCATCTGTTCCTAAGTATATTCCGTTGAGGTTAAGAAGCACTAGCCATAATTTTACGCAACCAAATCGGAGAATTATTCTTGCTGCGTCTTGCCTGAAATAGGCCAAGTGTGCTCAAAAGATCTGTTTTTTTAATAGCTTCTCAACCTCATAAACCTTTTGCGAGGGTAAGCTTTGGTTGCTCTGTTCCTGTATTTAAAAAATAGCAAAACAGGATCAGTATATCCATTTATGTCCCTATGAAAAAAGCATACAGAGACAGCTCCCAAGGGTGTGTGAGAAAAAGCAGAGTTGGGTTGCCTTCTCCTGTTTAACTTTCTGAAACAAATAGGCTGTTCCAATGAAGAAAGACCATTGACCGCTGCTGTTACAGGCATTGGATTACATGCCTTAGCACAGAGGCAGGACTGGGACTGTATCCATCACTGCTTTTGTACTCATGATATGCTTCATAAGAAGAAATAGGCCCCTACTAACAGGCTGGCCCAGATTAATACACTCACCTTTCCTACTTATGAATTTGCTTGCTGTCTTCCAAGCTAATCCTGCAGGGGATCTCCCATCTGACGTGGGATAAATGAAATAGCTTATAAGGAACAGAATGCTTGAGAATGTGTAACTGTTGTACTCTAACTCTTCACCTGGTGTCAAACTCCTTATTATTGATGCAGAGTGAACTGCAATGTCAGTGAGCAGCAGAAAATTACGTTATTCGGTCCCTGTTCAGGGAAATGCCAGGCAAGATGCTGTGTGTGACCCTAGATGACTGGTGCTGACCGGACATACCACTATGCTATGGTGTCCTGCCTTTAACTGCCTTTTAAGACCTCTCTGAAACAGGCTTGTAGAAAAATCCTGTTTATTGGTGATTCCTTTTTTCTAGGATTTTTGCTACAGCCTTTGCTGGGAGCCTGGAGTGACAGATGCACATCAAGATACGGGAGAAGAAGACCTTTCATTCTGGTCTTAGCAGTAGGTGTGTCTTTTAGAAACTATGGGCATAACACTTGTAGACATTGTGCATCTCTCTTCTGTGACATCCACTGTGGCACTACCTCCTGAGGTGTGGGGAACTGTGGGTCTGAAGAAGGTGGTGAGTGACACCAAGGTTATGCTTTGGCTGCTGGAGATCCATACATAAAAGCTTCTCAGAGTCTGAAGGGATGGTGTTTCTGAGGGTCAAGAATGTGGGGGTTTTTGGCCAAAACAAACTCCAGACATTTGTTAAGCTCAAATAGTGGAAAAAGATTATGTGTATCCTATAAGCCATGCTCATTCCCCAGGCTGTGTTGATCTGAAAAAGAGCAATTAGTGCTTGCCACAAAGCTGTGCAGGTAGTATAATGTCTTTGGAGCCTGGAGCTCTGTAGGCTTCTTTTGCATACAAGCAGTGACTGATTTTGATTTGGTTTTATTCCCAGGGGCATTGCTTGGCCTCTCACTTATGCTGAATGGCAAAGATATAGGGAGTGCCTTGTCTGACACTGAGAATAACCACAAATGGGGGATCATTCTTACGGTCTGTGGTGTTGTCCTCATGGACTTCAGTGCAGATTCAGCAGACAATCCCAGTCATGCCTACATGATGGATGTATGCAGCCCAGTGGATCAAGACAGGGGCCTCAACATCCACGCTTTGTTAGCAGGTATGCTTCCTTGGTACTTCCTGGGTGATGTTAACCCTAAGTAAACAAACTCTGCTGTGAGAAAGCAGAGTCAAAATCACTGGACTGTTCCTGTATAAGCATAATGACCAAATATGGAGGAAATAGCACTAATTAACTTTGAAAAAAACCTTCTTACTGCAAAAGGCTTTTGTAACTACTGCAAGTCAAACAAGACTGGTTTGTTCATCTGAAGGTCCCTCATATAATTTATAACTCCTATGAAAACAAAATTGTCCTTTGAGGGAGGAGGTTTAGCTTCCTATGGGTGTGGAATATGTGTCTTAGTTGCTCTGTTGGAGGAGAAAGTGTATACTGGGTGCTGTGATCCCTCACTGCTGCTGTCATCTTCAGTTGTAGTACTGCCCTGTTCTAGGAAACTATTTCACACTCTTGAATGTGTTCATAAGTAAGAAAGGATAGTGTTGTAAGGCTCTCACCATGCAAATGGAGTGAGAGAGGTACCTGGTGCTCTCACAACTCCCACGTTCATCAGTAGTGATGCCGTGGCAGTTTTGTACGCTGTCAACACATTGCTGACTAATGAGCTTGCTACACTTCTGAAGTGATTCGATCTGTCTTGGATGCAGTTAGATCTGCGTTCCTCTAACTGAGTGAGGAAAATGGATTTTCACTTTCAGGAAAACAGTCTTAGCTGAATGATTGCAGAGCCTTGTCATAAGGCTGGTGGACACTTCTGTTTACGGACTGAAATAGCTGAAGGTAAGGTGTTTTGTTCTTGGCAAAGAAAGAAGTATTATTTTTAGTTATTTGTATCATCGCTTTTACAGCACTTTCTCCCTCTTTTTGTACCGTGTTGGTACTCCAGACTGTCCTTGTGGCACAGGTAACTGTGTTTATTACTACATTTGAAGAGAAAAGGGGTTGAATGGTAAAACAGAAATAACACGTTGGATTCTGCTCATGAATCATTAGACAAATGATGCTGTGCTGCTACTGACTTGTGGGATTGCATAGGGAAGATAATCTTGGCTCTGTTTTTCCACCAGGTCTTGGAGGTGGCTTTGGTTATGTTGTTGGAGGAATACACTGGGATAAAACCAGTTTTGGAAAAGCTGTAGGAGGGCAACTTCGCGTCATCTATGTCTTCACCTCAGTTATACTGACTATTGCTACCGTGCTGACTCTAATTAGCATTCCAGAAAGACCCTTAAGGTCCTTTAGCAGGAAGAAAAAGGTGATGAAGAGTCCAAGTCTTCCTCTCCCTCCTTCTCCACCTTTCTTCTTTGAGGAGGGTGTAAATGAAAACTTTACTTCTCATAACTCAGCTCACTTACATGCAAGTTTTACGAGTCCCGTTTCCCCCATCAGCCCGCTCACACCAAAATACGGGAGTTTTGTCAGCAGAGACAATTCTTTGACGGGAATTAATGAGTTTGCATCATCATTTGGGACTTCAAATATTGACAGTGTGCTTATAGACTGTTTTACAGATGGGCACAATAGTTATGTAGCACTTCCAGCTAGTTTGGCCAGGCAGCCTGTCAGTGTTAGCTTTCCTCAGGTGCCTGATGGCCGTTACCAAGGAGAAAATGGAGTTCTGGAGCAAGGGGAGAGCAGCATAACATCTGACGGTGACGCGCTAAGAGTGGGCTCACTGGATGCAATAAAGCCACGGTCATCAGGGATCTTGAAAAGACCTCAGACCTTGGCCATTCCAAATACCATAACAGGACACTGCCCAGAGAGTAACAGAAGAAGAAATGTAACCTTCAGCCAACAGGTAAGAGCAGGAAATCAATGATACGACCATGTAAACATGAGCATAATTAATCTCTTCATATAATTTTAAACATGTGGTTCACAAATTATTCATTAAAGACTGCTCGTAACAGCTTGCTCATATAAGTCATTATGGAAACAGCACACCTGCTATGACTCTGTCAGTAAAATAGTGGGTAGAATGTGAATTATGACTGGCAGTCTGTCAGCTGCCTTTGTTAAGATGGCAGAAATGGGAATGTCCCACTCTTATCGGGTCATGTGTGAGAGTTAGGTTGGGGTTTCTGATCCCTGCTTTACCACCAAGGGAGCTACCACATGAGAGCAGAAAAGGACACATTTTTATTAAGCCTATACCTTCCCTTTCCACAGAAAGACCTGCAAGATAGGGCCAGGGATAGGACTCTCCCATGAGCTTCCCCTTATGGCAGTCATTACATCTGGTTCCATCAGGGAGATGAGGTTTCCCTTACTGAGGGATAAGACTGACCTCTCCTTCCCCTGTTGGTGATAACTTGGAATATCTGAGACCTTTGTATGGCGTATCTTTTTTTATGATCTGGGATGAGGTAAACTGTCCTCTGTTACTTTTTGGTTTGGTTATGGGATTTGGTTGGAGGTTTTTTTTGGGGGGTGCTGTTTTCTTGTTTGTTTTGTTTGTTGTTGCTGTTGCTGTACTTTGACCCGATTTGTGAGATCAGACTTTTTTAGGGCCAGGATTTTACTTACTGTGCACGTAGAGGTTGAGCATCAAGGTTAGCAAGCAACGAGAATGTGTTTCGATTAAAACCAGCTTCTTCTTCCTCAGTGTCTCTATAACTTCAGGATGCAAATTCACCTGAATGTGGGTACAACGCCTATAAAATGCAGTAGAATTTATCCATTCCTTATACTAGAATCTGGATGTGGTCGCCAAGTATCCTAGTGAAGTGAAGAGTACTGTTTCGAGTATACTGAAAGCTGCAGGGTAGTGCTGCCATTGAACACTTGTTCCAAGGCTGAATTTACGGTTTAGCCTAATACACTTAATCTCTGAGTCAACATACTCCAGCAGCAGAGTTTATCTTTCAGATGATCAGATAGGTGTGCAATACTGCATACATTTGCTTAAAGGTTTTTCTTGCTGTGCTTGTTGACCTGGGAGTTCTTATGGTGCAGGTTGCTAATATCTTGCTGAATGGTGTTAAGTATGAGAGCGAGCTGAATGAATCAGACGAGACCTCTGAGCAACCACTCTCTGTGAAACTGCTTTGTTCGACCATCTGCCAGATGCCCAGGGCTCTTCGTAACCTCTGCATCAACCACTTCTTAGGTATTCAGAAAGTGCCGTCTTCTACTTCACAGGGAAGTAGCTCTGCACTACCTCGGGTGAATCTTTTTCAATATTTTACCTGTTGCTGCCATGGCTGCTAACTAGGGAGGATTTGATTTGTTCTATATACAGTTACCAATAAGGTATCTTCTGATACTTAGTTTCTTAGAACAGTGAGAAAGGAGAAAGGAAAAAAAATACCAAAACACCCTAACAAAACAGTAAAGCCTTGTTCCTAGAAAGGGAATAACAATGGCCTAAATCAGTGCCTCTGTTAAGTAGAATGTTTACATCAAACAGAAAGCCAAGATTAGTTGCATTTCCCTGCTTACACCTGAGACTAGTGTTTGCTTTCCTCCCTTTGACAGCATGTGTTTTGGGGTCCCAGAACAGGCCACGAGGAGGTGTGAAACACAGCACTGCAGAAGTGCCTATAACCAGTAATGTTACCTTTACTCTTAACCAGTGTGTGACTGATGATTAGGAAGGGCTTGCAATCAATCCAATGTATACAAAATTGGACAGAAGGTGCCAGGTAGTTAATACTCATTGGCTATGAAAGGAATTAAGAGATTGTCTGCATTAATGGCCTCGATACCAATTTGTAAGTAGAGTTTTTGACTGTATCAGAGGCACTCTGGAGGCTGCAACCATGACATGAGGCCCTCCTTCCAGTTCTATGTGGGAGAATAACAGCAACCTGAAATTACTATGGGATAAACCACTCTGTTAAACGGAGCGTTGTGTCCTGTCAGCTGAAGTTGTGTCCTGTCCTGAAGGCAGCTCAGACTGTCGTCATCTATTTTTCTGTCTTGCTAAACCAGTATGTTGTGGCCTTTATTCAGCCTCTAGCATTCCACTTTGGAATTCAAATGGTAAATCTTGGTCTTTAAAATCCTGAATGTCTTTAACAAACATTGCAGCATAATGCACGGGGAACAGTGGTCTCAGATAAATGTGGCTGTTGTGTATTACTCACATTACACAACCTGTGTTCCAGGTGTGTTTTGTAATATAGCTGATAACATCCATACAAGCTTACAAAGGGAAAGAGATACTCTGAAATCCTGATGGGTTACTTCTCACTTCTTTCAGGATGGCTTTCGTTTGAAGGGATGTTACTCTTCTATACTGACTTCATGGGAGAAGTAGTGTTTCAAGGGAATCCAAAAGCACCTCACAACTCAGATGAGTATCAGAAGTACAACGCTGGGGTCACCATGGGCTGCTGGGGAATGTGCATCTATGCATTCAGTGCTGCTTTCTATTCAGGTACTTGGTATAGCCATCTTAACTACTGCTGTGAGAAAAGATACACACTTTCCTTAAAAGTGGTGTTTCTGCAACAAGTAGCTCAGTGTTTATGTTGCACATAGTCTACCAGCACAAGTCCTGAAGCGGAGTGTTCTTTTTCATGGTAATTGTATTATGTTATAGCTAACATAACTATATAATGCTCGTTAGCTTGGCCTGCACTGACAGCAGATGAGGTCAGCAATCCAATAAAAACACATTTTTCTTAGTATGTAGTTCCTTTCACAAGTGGCATTTTCAATGTACATTGAATCCAGAAATACACGCAGCCGCCATAGGCACAGTTCTGGTGCAGCAGCACTCAGTGCCTGTGTTTCCCCAGCAGAGTGTTCAGGTGTCTTGCAGCACCACAGCACTTTGTCACGTATGCCATACGTCTACCTCCCCACCTCCACCAATTCCCACATACCCCTCTGGGACATGGGCACTGCTAGGCTTCAGCTCTGCCATGCCCTCCATGGAGAGGCATGCGAGGCTGCATCGGGGCAACAGGATTTGGAAGGGGCCCTTGGTGCTCACATGCAAGCCACCGATTACTCAGAGGCCTAATAGTTGCCACTGAGATGTGGCTGCCTAACTGCTGGACTACGGGGCCTCAGGTCCACTGACTGGCTGGTATTGGGGAGGGATGCAGTTCAACCAGAATGTCATTCCGTTTTCTTGCAGCCATGCTGGAGAAGCTGGAGGAACGGTTCAGCACACGGACGCTGTACTTTGTGGCATATTTGGCCTTTGGGCTGGGCACGGGCCTGGCCACCCTCTCCAGAAACGTCTATGTGGTGCTGTCACTGTGCGCTACCTACGGCATTCTGTTCGCCACGCTCTGCACGTTGCCCTACTCCCTGCTCTGTGACTACTACCAGAGCCGTGAGGTGAGCCCTGGGCCGGGGAGGGGAGAGGGATTCCTGTGACACCCCCTTACACTGTGGCTATGTCCCCCGCAGTTTATAGGCTCGCAGGCAGAGGGCATGCGGCGCGGGATGGGTGTTGACATCTCCTTGCTGAGCTGCCAGTACTTCCTGGCACAGATCCTGGTGGCTCTGGCCATGGGGCCACTGACAGCGGCTGTGGGCAATGCCAGCAGTGCCATGTACTTCGCCAGCCTGGTGTCCTTCCTGGGCTGTCTCTTCTCCTCCCTCTGTGTCACCTACGAGCTACTGCCCACCGAGGAGCTTCCACCTGCTGAGGAGCAGCGTCCGCTCTTGCCCCATGCGCAGAATGAATAAATGGGAGAAGCTGCCACAGCCTCTGCTGCCTCATTGCATCACCCTCAGCCTTCCTATTGTGGCACAACAGGCTTGCGCACCTCTAGGATGGCAGCAGCGGGCATGGCAAATGACGAGAAAAGTCTGCACTGGCTTTGCTGAGCTTTCCCCTGCCTGTGGGAAGGTGAGGGGTGAGTCAGCAGTGCCTGCACTGCTGGTCCTTCCCCTGAGGTGGCAAAGGCCTGTACAGCAGCAGCAGGAAGTGGTGGGGCCATTCCCTCCAGCTGCCTCGTGGCGCTGTCATTCCCAGGGGAACCAGTGGTTTTGTCCAGCATGAGGCAGTCCAGCCCGGAAGTCTGGTACCTGAGCAGGGCAACCTCGGTCTCTTGAGTGGCAGGGAGCTGCTGGGCTGGGCTGCACACGCCACTGCGAGTACTGCCACTGTGGGAACAGCGATCTGCCAGTCTGGGGGGCAGAAGGTGCCATCTCATGGCCAGGCAGAGCCCGATCCTCCATCGCCAAGGGCAGTGGTGATTCCTGTGAGGCTTTTGGGAGCTGCGGGTCCAACCTACAGCCTCTGCCTATGGTAGGCTGGGCTCTGGAGGGTGCTTTCTAAGACTTTGGAAAGGCTGAGAGCAACTGGTCCTGCTTAGGTGGTGTAAGTACTCTGTGAAGTGCCATGGTTGGACTTCTACTTATACAGAGCTCCCACCAAGTGCTACGAGAAACCACTGTGGGCTGAAAGTGGTGTGGCCTGGCTCCCAAACCCTCCTCGTTAGGTCCTGGCTGTGGTCCTTGGTAATGTTTGCCAATATGTGCAGATTTCCTTCCACATTAGACTTTTAATTAAGACTACAGGGGTTTGTGATGACTTAGCAGGAGGATGGACAGTTGTCCATAATCCAGTTTTGGGGAGAAGGGTCTTTTTTCATCAGCCTCTCTTGGGTAGAAGCTTACTCTCAGAGCTAACTTGAGAATTTAAGAAAAATAATTTGTATGAAAGCCTTCATCACATCATTGTTGTTTATACAGTTTTACCTTGTGACATTTTAAAATCTGCATGGGGACCAGTGAATAAGTGCTTGTCAGCTAGAACTGCATCTTCCATATCTCAGTAAAACTAGTAAAAAAAGGGCTTTGGGTTTCATTATCTGCAAGATTTTTTAATTATTCTGATTTTAGAAGGTGGTAAATGTGCGAGAACTTGTACAAGTTCTAGTTAAGGCCAGGAGTTAATTTAAAGTCATAAATAAAGTTAAAACTATTTCTAAAATCCCTATCCGTCTGCTTCCATATTTGGGTAGGCAGCCAATGTTTACCAAGGCTGAGGGACACTGGTGTTTACACGTGCATGGCATCCCTGTAGAGGTTATTTCTGCTTACTTGGTCTTTAGGTCTTGAATAAGGGTTATCACGGGAGGGTCACTCTTTTTAAATGAGTTGTACTTAATTGTACGCCTAAGTTTATTCTGATGCTTGATCTACGATGCCAAGATGAAATAATTAGTGTAATCGTTAGCTGTTGTGGCTTACTATACTCCCATGCTGAAAGCATAATACACAACTTGTAAGAACCCCTCATTTTTATCATCTGTTCCTGAGTATTACTTTTTAAAAAATTTATTTTAGAAGCAAGTCTCATATTACTCAGTGTTGACTTAAATGGAGGAATACTACTGAGATTACAAAGTCAAGCACTCAGAGATAAAGGACTATCAGATTGATGAGTATATTCATCTTTCATTTCTTTGTTTGGGCTTATGTAGTGTCATATCTGCAGGAATATCTGTGATGTGTTATTTCCTTGATTATGGGGCAGCTGTCTCCAAAAACGTTCAGGACAAAGCTGGAACAAAATAGCATGAGAAGTTGTTGGTACTTCTGATTTTGACAATCTAAAGACTTGACTTTGGAGAATTTTTCTTTCTTGTTGGTCTGCCTTGTAACCTTAATTTCTCTTCCTCATCTTCTCAAACTTTTAAACTCAAAAATTATTTTATTTCTTTGTTTGGTCTCACTAGCTAATGTGGTATCAGGTCTTAAAATGTTTTCTCCTCTTAAGTTTTGTAGCCAGCATTATTGCACTAAATGAATTGTGAGCACTTCCTTTTCTAGGTAGCTGGAGTTGCAGATCATTTTGTTGCAAGTGAAAATCTTCAAAAGGTTCATACAATTGATGAAATCAGTGTATCTGATGATAATGTATGTCTCCATTACCATCTGTAAATATTATGAGCTACGTTTATATAGTTATAAAACTATTGCTATGCCTATATGCATTACCCGATAAAATATATATTACATTTTCTATTTTATGGGATATGGACTTTATTTTGCATATGTATTGATGTAGTGTTACATACATAATACTTTTAAGTCAACATCACTGTGTGTTAATTTGGGGCTTTGAGCAATACTAGTGGTGTCTGGAAAAAAAACAGGGCCTGTCACTATCATGCAGAGTTGCACCAAATCCATAGAAATAACTTTAAAAAGGTATTACTTGCTTATTCTCTTCGTCATACATTTTGTATTTTACAGAAATTACTGTATATGATCCCTGTTGAACTGCAAGCTACAACGTGATGTCTACCTTTTGGAATCCAAACGCTTCATATTCTGTCTAAATCTGCAAATTGCTGATTAGAAAAAAGATGCATGAGTTTAGGCAGGAAAATGATTTTACGCTGTGCTGTTTTTCAGTGATGCCTAAAGGTTAATTTTGAATAAGTCCATATCATTAAAGGCTGATTGATGGCAATTATTTGTGGATGCTCATAAGGTATTTATAACAGATGTACAGAAGCAGGGAAAATGGGGAGACTGATGGAGAAAACACCTTATCAGTTGTCTCATGTTTGTAATGAAGCTAGCTGTAAGCATTTCAGCATATGTCTGCAGTTCACTTGACTTCTGCTGTGTCTCTCAAAAAAGACAACCTAATAATTTCAGAACTTCTGCTGTGTCTTTGAATGGAAAAAATGAGTCTTTTCAAGAATCAAATAGAATAAAATTGTATGACTATATATATAAAGAAAAGCTGTATTGTGAACTATTCAAAAGAGTTTTCTAGTCAATTTATTTTCTACAAATGAGTAGTTAGTCATCTTGTACTCTATAGGACATACACTTTATTTTATTAAAAAAAGAATTTGTGTAAAAGGTAGCTTTCTTAATATTTGTTTTCCCTCTCTCAGACTGGGACAGTCTTAGGGGAGAGGAGAAACTTTTAGATGCCATTACCATAATAACACCCAATGGATTGTATTAAGTCCAATAAACATTGAGAATTCTATGAGTACTGGGACCAAAATGCCAAGGGAGATCTCCAGCATCTGTTTAATTTATCTAAATAGACATTTTCCGTACCTGTGGTTGTTAAGACATAATGATTCATTTAGCCTAGCTTTCCTGCAGGGAAGGTTTTTGTTGATGTTCACTAGAGAAATGGCTGCAGCAACTTTCCATTGGCTGTTCCTTTGTCCCAGGCTGCTGCTTCTGTAGCAGGGTCAGTGGAGGGGAAGGTGCCTACATTTAGGTTGGCAAATTTCAGGCTGCAACACCCAAGACAACAGCAAAAGCTGTAGGGCAGCAGCGCTGGGACAGGCTAGAGGTCCTTTAGTAGAATCCTTGTTTTTCTTGGTATTGCAGTCCATGCTGTCTCCTAACAGACTTGAAGGTTCTGGGAAGATGGTGTTCTATGCTGTTCCAGGAGTTCTTTATGTTAAAAACCTTGCCAACACACTCTCTCCTATATCCCATGCAGAAATGATAAATGCATGGAATAATGGGAATTTTTGGTGATTGGAGCTTACTGCCTAATGCCCCCAACCCACAGTGGGAGCTGGGAGTTTTACTTTAGATCTAAAAGGCAACAGCATAGTCCAATACCCAAATAGTGTTAACGGTAAACAAAGGGCAGACTGCTGCGTCATGTGTGGAGCACAGTAGTAGTCCAGGGAGCAGGAAGAAAACAAGCAATGAGTAACTTTAATCAGATGAATTCAAAAGCAAAATATGCACTGAGTAGCAGTCAGCAGACTGAGGAGCAATCTGCAATGGGCATGATGCATTATTAGCCACATATAAAAGCTGTATGGAAACTTGTTCGTTTGTTTGATTTTGCTTTTTCTAGGATCCGGGCATAGGTTTCTCTAACAAAGGATAACAAATCTTGTTGCAATAGCCAATGGAACAGTCAACAGAGGAAATCACAGCATAAAGGAAGATTTTTTTGAGTTGTGCAGGTACAGTACTAACCAAGCTTATGAGCTACTTAAGCAATGAATTTAACAGTATTGCTGTCAAATGCTATGAACAATTACTATGCTAGAGATTCAAGCTTTTCAAGCTTCAGCTATAGCTCTCTTTAAGCCTAGCTTTTGCTATGTTTTGCTTGATGATACTCTGTTCTGATTCTGCTTTATGCCTACTCCTTTCAGTTATTTTTTATTTACTGCAGATTTTTTTTTGTCCACAGAACTCTTTGGGGAAGAGGGGAAAGTGAAAATAGAGCTGAATAAGTTTAATGCTTCTTCCTACCAAGAAAGGAAAATATTTTCTCCTTTTGCCCTAACTCTTGCTGTATTTAGTGAAGTGTCTACAGCACAGATCTAGTCTTGAACCTCGATCCCTATGTGCTACATTATTATGTATGGCCCCTTTAAGCAACGAGCTTAAAGAACTGTTCACTGTAATTTGTTCTCAGCCTTCCTCTGCTGACAGCATCACAGCAGCTGAGAATTATGCTTTATAAGCCCAGTATACCATTTCTTTTAAGCTTGAGCTCTCCTGTACTGGTGCATAGTACTGTGCATTTGTGCGGAAAAATCCACTGCTTCCACAGCAGGCTGGGCTTACAGTGGCCCAGAGGCTGTGCTTTGTTGCACAAACTATTCTTCTGACCTACAGGTAAAAGTTCATGAATCCTGAAAAAGTTATGAATTTGGTCCATAAGAAACAGACCCACTACTTGCATATACAATGAAGGGCAAGTTAGGTGAGAAGAAACACACCGTTTTCTTTATGTCCCCCTGATCAGCTGCATGTTGTTTCTCAGTGCAGCAGATGCCTTAGCAGGGGACTTAAGGCAAGAGAAAAGCTGAAAGGAGTCACTGTGGAAAACATGACCTCAGCACTGCCAGACTCTCCTTTTAGAACTTCCTTCATTTACTGTTATTACTGTGTTGTGCAACATTAGTGTCTGATGCCAATAGTCACTCACCCTGCTGCATTAGAGAGCAGCCCTATCGCACTGTGGTATTTGAAAGGACATGAAAACAAGTGTTCTACTGCCTTGTGTATGCAGTGAGATGCTTTATTTAGTAACAAAATTATTTTTGATAGGGAAAAAAGCCAGGCCAACACGAAACTATCTGAAGAGAAACATTACAGATATACTTTGTGTTCAAAGCAGAAAGCTCCAGAAAGGAAAAGCTGTGTGATACCTTTAGATTACAATAGTAAAAACACTGCAGATGCAAAACTTTACCTTTGCAGCAAAGAAAGGAAATCTAGAGTAAGCTAGAGAGGAACTTCCTAGAAACCCTGTACCAGAGTGCAGTCACCATTTTATAAAAAATGCGATGCTGAACATACCAAATATATAGAAGAGGAAGGTATCAGAAAAGCAATACCACTTTTTCATAGCTTCCGTCACTTCCAAGAATAGGTTTTAAATCATCTAATCCATGAGCAAAAATAAAACCACCTTCTCTCAGTATTGTGATTTTGTTAAAAGCAAGCCAGCCCCTTTCTTAGTGTTTTGTCTATTCATCCTCTGTTGGGCTGGTTACACTACAAGCTTATTGAAATGCAATACTGGAAACTTGTTTTTGCCTGACATTTGTAGAATCACCTGAGTTGTGCTAAAAGAAACCCTAAAGAAGCAAAAGGTGCATCTAAGGTAGGAGAGAGACTTTGGCAGGGGTTTTGCCTCTTGGAAGAGGGTCAAATATGTGATGAAAGAGTAAGACTCATAGCTCAACTTCAGGCATGCCCCATCTCTTTAAATGAGACTGAAATCTTTCCCTTTTGCTTGTAAACAGGTCCAGAACCTCTCTGGAGAAATTAAACAGAAATACAGCTGCACTTCCATTTGCATTTATCTGTGCCAGGCCTCTCCTGAACCACTGGATTGTCCTGTTACAGTAAATCAGAGCCAGGAGTCAAAACACCTGACAAGTGGAGCAGGCAAATGGAAACTGGCAGTAGCCATGCTATTGCTGGAGAGTGAGAGATGGCAAATGGCATGCCTTTAGAAAATGCTGAATGGTTCTCTGTGTGTATTAGAGTAGTGAAACCCCTTTTATCTCTGTGCACCAAATTTGGCAACAATAAACTTTGATTCAGAGCGGAGTCTGGAGAAAGCAGCAGATGCACAGTGTAGAGTGGGCAAATGACACTTTAATGTGGTCAGATGCACTGACAGGGCAGGATGCTTCCTCAGGCCAGGGCGGGCCTCTCGGCCGGGGCGTCTCTCAGGGCCCGTCCACAGGGGCAGTGCCCACCTGCTGTGCTCGCTGTCGTCTCTGGCGCAGCCTCTCGGCGCCGGTCACTGTCATAGGATGGAGCGGCAGGAACCCCGCCAGACCTGCCAATAAGAGGCGGTGAGACGGGGCCGCACCGGGCCCCCACCCCCGTCCGCTGCCAGGCGCCCGCCCCAGACCTACCCAGGAGCTTCTCGGCGGGCCGGGAAAGCTGCGCGCCGCAGCCCAGCCAGTAGCGCAGCCGCTCCAGGTTGAGCCCCGCCACCCTCTCGCCGTGGACGTTGGGCAGTGGGTCGAGGCAGCCGAGCTGCTCCAGGTACTTCCCGTCGCGGGCGCGCTTGCTGTGCGCTGCCACGATGCGGAAAAAAGGCCGGTTGGCGCAGCCTCCGAGGGCGAAACGGATCACGACGTGCCCGCCGCGGTAGCCTTTCAGGAGGCGGCTCCCTGTGAAGAAAGCGAGGTGGTCACGGGCCGCGCAGGGCCGGTCAGGGCCGCGCGGGGCCGGTCACGGGCCGCGCGCAGGGGCCGGGGCCGCGCAGGGGCCGGTCACGGGCCGCGCAGGGGCCGGTCACGGGCTCGGGACTCACCGAGCTGCACCATGACTCCCGCCTACTCTTCGACGCGGAGCGATGATGCAACAGGGGCCGGAAGATTGACACACCCGGCTGACTTCTGCAGCACTTTATTAGGAAGGCTGGCGAGCCACAGGATTTCAGCTGCCTTAGAGTTGGGAACAAGCCCCTGTTTTAAAAGCTTTCAGGAATGAATACTCAAATGGAGTTCTCCTAAGATCCAGCCTGTCCGTGGTAGCTTCCCATCCATCCTGGGAAACTGGGCAGGGACCCCACTAAAGCCCCTCGGCACTGGGCATCTTTCCCTGGAGAGGTGCTCCAGCACCACTTGGCAGTGAGTGTTGGGTGGGCTTAATCTGTAAATTAAATCCAGGATCACTGCCGGGCTCTTTGCAGCCCTGAATTCCAAATAATGGGAGATAAGCGTCTGGAATTACCCCTTCCAGCAGAGCAGCTGGTTTGTCCCAGTCCATGTGACCTGGAATTGATCCTGATGTGTTTGACTCTGGAGTCACTGAAGTGCTGGATTGTGGAAAACAGACAAGACAATGGAATTGTGACCCCTCATGTCACCTGGTGATTTTTGGGCAGGGCTCAGGAATTTGCAGCTTTTTGGAGCTCAGTGCTCTCTGTCATAAGAACACAAACCATGACTGCTGAGTCTATATCTGTGATTTCTCAAAAGCATATACTTTTCTGTCATGGACAATTTTTCCTGCTGTGGCAACTCGGCAGGCCAGGGGTATGAAAGTATCACACTCGGTGAAGTGTTTGAGTGACTTGTTCCTAACAAGTATTCTAGAACATAGTTGCAAATAATCTGTGGGTTTTCTATCTGAAAGGAGGTTGTTGCCAGGTGGGGATCAGCCTCTTCTCCCAGGTAACAAGCAATAGGAGAAGTCATAGCCTTAAGCTGCACCAGAGCAGGTTCAGACTGTACATCAGGAATAATTTCTTCATGGAAAGGGTGATGAGGCATTGGAAGGGTCTGCCCAGGCAGGGGTGGAGTCACCATCCCTGGAGGTGTTCAAGAATGACTGGACGTGGCACTCAGTGCTCTGGTCTAGTTGACAAGGTGGTGACTGGTTTTTCCCTAGTCTGGGGATGCTGAACTCATCAGGAGCAGAGTGTCAGTCCTGCCATGCTGAGCAGCCCCGGGGCCACCAGTGGCTGTGCTCCGCAGCAGGGCTGGCCCCAAAGCTTGGCACCCTTGACTCTGAGGAGAGGCTCGGCAGTTTGCAGAAGACTGATGGTTTGATTAGTGCCCCATTATTGCTTGTAAAAACAGCATTTTCAGATGATTTCTGGTGAAAGATTTATCTTTTTCAGGCTGTCAATTAAAAAAAAATGGAAATCACCCTCCACAGGAAAAGTTATTTTGTATACGGAAAGTTTTATTTTATTTGCGCGTCCCTCTTGTCCACTTAATGTATCCTTCTTTATCTCAGCACTCTTTCAACAGTGCAGTTTTCTTTGTCAGTGCAAAGATGAAGTGCCAGGACCATAGTGGAGTTCCAAGGACAGGTACAACTGCACTGTGAAGGGCATGTTTCATTACTGATGGATAAGCTTGCCTGGCCTGTATTTTTTCCCTTCAATAATGGGTGACTTCTTACCAGGGATGTTATTCTTGACACCCCGGGGCAAATGGAGGTATTCACCTGGTCAGCGTCAGGAACCATCCTAACTGGGGCCTTGGTGAGTGCTTTTTGTATGACTGGACAGTGAAGCTGTCAAGTGTGAATGACCTGGCTATTGCTCGGTGTACTCCTAATTAAAGTGTCTTTTACTCCATGTTTCCAGGGTTCCTCTTTCCCTTCGGTCGCTGTGGGTGTGCCGGACGCCTCTGGCAGGACTAACCCTGTGGCTTTT
>NW_021940577.1:4354-7777 GCF_001715985.3 Manacus vitellinus | reverse complement strand
TTGTGACTTGTGCCAGAGGTGAATGTGGCAGTGACAGTGAGTAGGGCCTGTGCATGTGCTGATGTGAAAGGTGCCCTTGAGCAGTGGGAAGACTTGTGTACACGAGGGAACTGGAAATCCTTGGGAAGACCATGATTCCTTTCATAAGAAGAGAGGACCTGAGATGATGGTCTTTTCTGGAGAATTAAATGTTGCAGGGTGTGGAATGGAGTATGTCTAGAAGAAAGTGGGAGGCACAATGGGCACAAAATGTTGTTTTGCCCAGGGTCTGTTCTCTAGTGTCAGAGGGTGTGGAGTTGGAGGCCTTCTGGATCTTGAAAATGTATGTGGTATTGAAATGGCTATAAAGTCCTAGGAAGTTATGAATATTTCCTGTCAGAGACAGTTCCTTGTGCTGCTGCAGCCTGGCATAGGCAATGTGTTGGATAAGAGCTGGGAACATGCAGACTGATGAACATTTTGCACCATTTTGGAGAAGCTGTTGTGGGAGGGAAGCACTTTAACCTGCTGTGTGTGTGTATTGTAAGGCACCTGTAACAGCTTCCACAGCTGTTGCCATGGTGGATCTGTGCTCCTCTTCATAGAGGATATTTAAGGGCAGTTGAGGGGGTGGGTGTCATCTCTGTGCTTTATTCTTCCCCTTCTTGTGCTCTTGGCCAGTCAGTCTGGGTAGAGCTGGTGTGTCCTGTTACCACAGACAGCTCCTTCTGGTGTCTGGATGTACACACCAAACCTCCACATCTACAGAGCAGCCCAGCTTTGTAGAAATTTCTATGGTAGAAATGCTTCCACGCAGTTGACACTTTGTGCTTCATTGTTTGGTTTGGTCTTCTTGAAGAAGACAATCTGTGGGGACATTGGTCAGAGCTGTTCACGCCTCTAATTACAGAACCTTTAAGCACTCAAATTGTATTTGACATTGCTGCAAAGGCAGAAAGCATCCTGGCATGTGGGAAGAGTCAGAGAGTCCCAGAGTGGATTTGTGACATTCCATGTATTCTTTGTGCCAGTCATGAGGGAAGGTGAGGCTGTGGAAAGGTCATTGGGGATGAAAAGGAGAATGTCTGTTTAGCTGTGGAGATCCCAGTTCACAGGGTGCAAGATGGAAGATTATAATGGAATATTTCAGGAAGGGTCCCAGCACACAGTGCTGCTCTCCTGGGATCCTGTCAGGACCTCCAGATGTTCTGAGTCTCTCAGGGCACAGTTGTTGTTTCTGGTGTTGCTGCTTGTGAAGACATCTGCGGTGTGTGTCTTACTTTCTTGGTTTTGATGTGGAATATTGTCGGTCAAACAGAAGCTTTTTGAAATTTGGATCATGCTGCCAAGCCTTCTCTAAACCTTTCCTTGATTACCTCTCTGCACTTAATCTTGATAGACAGGGGAAGGATTGGTCTTGGTATTCAAGATTTTGCCAAAAAATTGTGTTTCACTGCAGCCAAACAGGACCATTTGTTTTTCTTGTCTCCTCCGTCAAACTGCCAAACTTTAGAGTTTGTTTTGGTGGTTGTTTTGGTTGGTTGGTTGATTTTCTCTCTCAGTGGCTCTGTGTCAGATACTTGGGCCATTTCCCATCTATGTGGGGGATGTGTGTTCTGTTGTCCTGAGCTAAGTTTCACTTGCAGAGAATGTCCATAGCTTACAGCTCTGCTTCCTCCTTGCCCTGTGAGAAAAATACATAAGGGCACTGTACACTCTCCAGTTTGTGAGGAACATAAGTAACTGCTTTTGTCCAGCTTCCCCAGAAACTGATAATGTTAAGGGAAAATATCCTTTGAAATCTCTTTCCCTCCTCCGAAGATGTTTGTTTTCTGAAGAAGGAACCAGTGATGGTACAGGTAAGTCACACACCTCAAGTGGGTGTGTTTGAGAGACTGGTGTGCATTAGCTCCTGTTCAGTTGTGGCATCTTTATGTTTGTTGAATCAACACAGTGTTGGTCCTATAGGACCAACAAAGCACCATTTCCTGCTCTGGTACCTTTTGTGCTGGTTCCAGGCCCAGCCTGAGTGGGTGAGAGGCAGCAGGGCTGGAGGAGGGACGAAAATCCCTTTCCCCAAAGAGATGTGTTGGGGGTCAAGGGGATGTTCTTAGTGACAGTGCTGTGGTGTTTCCTTCCTGGCTTTTGTCTGACTGTGTGACAAGTGGATCGTGCTGATGAGTGAGGGATTTCATGGGCATTAATGCTCATAGATACTGAGGTTCTTGTGTGTTGTTGTGGCAGGGAGTGCCTGCCTGAAGAAGAAGGCAAGGACCCCCTGCAGGTGGAGAGTGAGTCAGGAAGGATGGAGGTACATGAAGAGCCCTGAGGAGCAGTTTTGCCCAGTGCTTTTTGAGTCTTTGTGGAGGATTGTGGTGCTGGGCTGTGATGGGTTTGAGTTCCTGAGAGAGAAACTCCCCTGGGTGTGTTGGCTCCTTTCCAGCCTGTTTGCACAGATATCTCAGTCGCTCTGTCTTCAGGTTGTGTGAGAGAGGGTGGTGGAACGTGTTGTGATGGAGCAGAGCTGTTGTTTGCCATCTGAGTGCCTTGGTGTGTTCTTGCTGGGTCCTTGAGGGGGCTGGAGGCTGAAGAGTGTGGCCTTGATGGTGAAGGGAGGGGAAGACAGAGGTGCAGGGGCAGGAAGTCAGGGAGAAAGGTATTCCTTAGCCAGAGGGATGGGAGGTGGTAGGAAAGAGAAATGAGATCTGTTGCCAAAGAAAGGACATGTCCATGCCTATGGTAGGATTGCTCTAGGTATTCTAAATATATTTTGTTAAGGGAAAGGCTGAACAGAAGATACAAGGATGGAAGCAGAAGAGAAGGGAGGCAACGACAAGGCACAGTGAGGGAAGAAAGAAAAGAAAGGAAGAGCAAAAGGGAGAAGAGAAAAAAAGGGAAAAAAAAGAAGGACGTGAAGGAATCAGTGCAAAGAAGGATGAGAGCTCTTCTCAATCGAATTGTTCATTGTGAGCACTTGGAAAACGTTATAGGAATGGGGAAAAAAGAGAAGAGACAAGGTGGAAACAGAAGAGGAGGGCGAAAAAAGGCATACTATAGGGTTAAGGAGAAAAAAAGACATAAGGAAAGAGAACAGGGAAAGAGAAGGGAGAGACACCGGAATGGATAAAAAAGGAATGCAAAAAGGAAATAAGAAGAAAACAAAAAGAAAGACGAGAGCTTATTCAAGGAAAAATAAAGCCAGAACGAAAGCAAGCAAGAAAGGAAGAACAGAATGGAATAATAAAGGAGACTAAAAAAGGAAATGACCATCACTCACCGATGTCACCTGTAGATGCTGAGTGGAGGTGGTACCCAGCAAGGCTCCAATGCGCTGCGGCTCTAATGCCCCGTATTTAGAGATGATGACTCCGATTTGATGGTGTCCTCTGCGGCACTGGAGGTAACTGAGGAGCTTCCGGCGAAGTTAATGAATAGAGGAGGATG
>NW_021940577.1:0-899 GCF_001715985.3 Manacus vitellinus | reverse complement strand
CGTGATGGTGTGTAGCGTTTCCAGCCGAGCTTGGTGAAGGAGGGCAAACCAAGGAGGCTGTGCTGGTGACAGTCCCCCCGGCCCTGTGTGCTGCCTTATGGTCCTTGCTGACTGCTGACTGTGGTGGTATCACGTGTGTTTTCTTCTCTGTCCTCGTCTTCTGACATTTTGCTCTACAGAAGATGTGAGGCAGGGTGACAATTTGGACTTGTGGTTTAATGTATTTTTAATCTCCCTAATGTAATTTCTCCACTTTGGTTGTCCCAGTAGTGTCCTTCTAAAAACTGGGAAGGTTTTGTTTTGGGTCTTTTTTATTGATTTTGAGGCTATTTTGTGTTGGTTTTCACCCAGTTTTTATTAGCTGTAGTTGTGAACTTTTGTTTGTGGCTGTACAGGAGGTTTGGTGCACACTTACCTGTTTTGATTTTTTTCCAATATTTACATTACCCTTTCAAGTTCTGTGGAAATCCTGTTTTCCACAAGAACACAGTAATCACTCAGCCAGTTTCTCCTCCCCAGGGGATGGAATGGACTGCATTGCTGTGCTCCTCAGCATCTGGGTTGTTCTGTCTCTATTATTGTGACATCAGTGCCCGTTGCCATGAGAGCTGTCCCGAGCAGAGCTCTGCAGCCAGTGTTACTCACAGGTGTGTGACATTTCCCTCTGAAACTGCTGACCCGAAGGATCAGCTGCAGAGAGTCTGATGGACACCGGGCATGGGATGCCATCTGTGTGGGTTTTACAGTGCTGCAGTTGCTGGGGAGGGTAAGCAAAAGTTGAGCCCTGTGGTGTGAAATTGTGACTTGTGCCAGAGGTGAATGTGGCAGTGACAGTGAGTAGGGCCTGTGCATGTGCTGATGTGAAAGGTGCCCTTGAGCAGTGGGAAGACTTGTGTACA
>NW_021940576.1:5403-7747 GCF_001715985.3 Manacus vitellinus | reverse complement strand
CCAGCAATAAACTGGGATCACTCCTCCCTCCGGGGTCGGGGGGGGACACGGGGCCCATTTGGGGAACAGGGAAACTGAGGCAGGACCCACAACACAGCCCCTACAACACCCTTCAAGGGTGACACAGTCCTGTGAACTGTCACATGTGGCTGATTCGAGGTGCCAGCCCCTGTCAGGGTGTCCCCACCCCTGCACTGACCCCCCGGGTGGGAGGACCCTGCAGAGGTTTCTGCTCCTCGTCTGAGGAGCGTTTTGGTGCAGAACAATTGTGCTCCTGCACAATGGTGAGGAGCAGGTGGCTGTCTGAAAATACCCTCTGGAAGTGGTGTGTAATGCCTCCCCTCCCACTGGGAAGTATAAATATCAGTGCAATACCAAAGCTCACTCCTCCCTGCACAGAAACAGCCGGAGCCGGACATTTTTCCTCACGGTTTCTCCTCTGGTTCAGCAGCTTGGAGGGAGCAAAGGCTGAGATGGAAACTGCTTTTTGGGGTTGGAGCAAACCTTTGGGGCAGAAGTGTGTCCTTGGAGGGAAGAAATGGGGAGTTGCTGCCTTCTATTCCTTGCAGTGTCCTGTGTCCCTGCTTTAGGGCTTCCCGACACCTCTGGGTCGGGTCCAGACCCTGCAGGTGCTGCCCAAATATCCTCCTTTGCCACAGTGGCATCTCCAGCAAGGGACAAGTTGATCCCTTGGGGCCAAAGGACACGTTGCTGCGGGTGTGGGGACCCCCCAGGAGGCTTCCCAGACCTGGATGGGGGAGCAGGAATTGCTGCACCTTTTCCTGGGTCCCCCCTCAGCAGATCCCTCTCCTCCTTTGCTGGGGGAATCTCATCCTTTGCTGCTGAAAACTGGCACCTTCTTTCTTGCCAGAATGCCTCATTTCCCTTATTATCCCTGGGTGTCCTGGCCATGGGCTGCCCCTGGCAGCAGCCAGGTGCCATCTGTGCCCTTCCCTGCCGGTGGGGAATGTGGGAACACCATCACCAGATGGGCCCCATGGAATATTGGATCTTCCTTGTCCTTCTCAGGGCACTGGAGGGCCCCAGAGGCCACAGTGTATCCCCAGGGATAGATGTGGGGACTAGGGGAGAAAAGCTGTATCTGCACGTTGGTTTTCCTCTTGAAAAGCAGCTTTTTCCCCTCAGTGGATCACCCGGGATGGAGGAGCCAGGAGGCTTCATCCTGCTCAGGGCCAGGCTTGTGGAGCTGTGAGAGACCTGTGGAGTGCATGGACAGGTGTCTGTGGCAGAGCACAGGGATGGAGGGAGCAGAGGAAGGATGGAGAGGGGCCCTGGGGCTGTGGAGGGTGATCCCAGGAGCTCCTGGCACACATGGAGTGTCCCCAGTGCAGACATTTGGACACTGTGGCACGAGCAGCTCCTCTCCTGAGGTCTCAGTGGTGCAGAAATGCCTTGGGAGGTGAAATCCCAGCCCGTGACCCACATGAGCACTTGGCAAAAGCGTCTCCAAGACTTGCTGTGGGGGAACATTTCCATTTCTGCATCCTGCACTTAAACCAGCAATTCCCACTGTGGAGCCAGGGCCCTTCAGCATTCCCAACAGGAATAACATCCCTGTTCCCAGCCTGATTGGGTCGTCTTCCACTGAGGGTGAAATGGGGCGTGGGCTCTGTGGGTGGGTGCAGGAGCTGGGGATGTTCCTGCTGTGCCACCCACGAGCTGTGGAACTGCTCTGTGGGGCAGGACTGACCTTCCCTGGGCACACTGGGAGGATCAGGGTCTCAACACGTTGCTCCAAAGTGGTGTCTGGCTTCAGTGACCGTGGGGAGGAGTCATGCTGGGCCATGGCTCTGCCTGCAGGAGCAGGGGTTGGGATGAGCTCCCTGGGAATATCAGGATGTGACACTTTTGCAGCCCGTCCCTGATCACCTCTAACACAGTGTCACAGGGAAGAGGTGCAGGAAGGAGTCCTGCAAGGAAAAACCAAGAGCAGAAGGGCATCACCTTCCTTCTCCCTCCTGAATCTGGCTGGGAAGGGTCAGTGTGGGTGCTGGGAAGGGTCAGTGGGTGCTGGGAAGGGGTCAGTGGGTGCTGGGAAGGGTCAGTGTGGGTGCTGGACCCCATCTGGGGCTGGTTGGGTGCAGGGGGATGTGGAAGCAAGGGATGCTGGCGTGGGCTCTGCCCCCCTGACTGTGCTGCTCTTCCAGGAGCTGGTTGGGCAGCTGATGAGGATTTTCCAGGAGTGGAAAAGATCAAAGTGACTTTTTGGGGGCTGATCAATCCCTCTGCCTCCAAGGTGTGCCTGAAACCCTCTTTGCCAGCTGCCTGCTGGGGCGATAATCCTGCTGACAGAGCCACGAGAGGTTTTGTCTTTCTCCTGTCG
>NW_021940576.1:1363-4767 GCF_001715985.3 Manacus vitellinus | reverse complement strand
TCCAGCCCAAAAAGTGGGGAAAAGCCCCATTCCCGGGGCGGAGGGGGCAGGGCTGGTGAACGAGCACGTTTTCCCTGGCAAGAAAGCCGCTCTCAGCAAGTCTGTGCCTGGCAGCCCCGCGGGGCTAAAAATACCCAGCCCAGGGCTCGGGCTGTGTCTGTTTTCTCAGCTCACCAGCTGTCTCCTCGCATCCTCACGCCTCTACCCCGTGATTATCCCATCACTTAAGGCCCTCTAAGCCCAGGCAGCAGCATTTTTTGGTGGTTTTACCAGAGGCAGCTGAGAGGTTTTGCTGGTGGTGGTGATGAGCTCAGAGCCCTCTGACGCCCTGGGCTGCTCCAGCTCTGCCCTGCCGGGGTGTGTTTGGGCTGTCACCCACCCTGACGCCCCCCAAGGTCCTCAAAAGGGACTGGTTGGACCTGCAGCTCTGCCTGAGCACTGCTGAGCTCTGCGGGGACAGCGTCTGGTGTCACCCACCCGCGGGAGGAGGCGCCTGGGAATGGGGGATTCGCTGCTGCTTTTGGAGAAAGGGGAAAATCCCGAGGTTTGGGGGGTGCAGAGAGCAGGGGATGCTCATTTGGAGGGCAGGGACCCCAGGCAGGAGCTCCCTGTGCATGGATGTTGCTGTGTCTGTGCCCCTGTGTGCACATCCCTGTGCTCACTGAACACAATTCCCACTCCCAAAGGCTGGAAGGCAGCAGGGATCAGCCCCAGCCTGGGCTTGGCTTCCACCACAAATCCCAGAATCCCAGAATCCCAAACTCATCAGGCCTGGAGGAGACTTCCAACCATCAACCCAGCACCACCATAATCCCCCTTAAACCACATCCCCAGGGCACATCCAGATGCCTCTGGAACACCTCCAGAGACTTGGAATGGACTGGTGGTGACTTCACCACCTCCCTGGGAACTCACTCTGATGCCTGACCACTCTTTCAGGGAACGTTTTTTTTCTCTAATATCCAATCTGAACCTCTCCCAGTTCATCTTAAGGTCATCTTCCTCTCATCCTTTCACTTAAGAATGCCAGAATTTAAACTCCTATTTTGTATAAAACATAACTAACAAAAAAGCCAGAACACATTAAGGAATAAATGGAATATCTCCTGGAATTTTTAAGCCTCGTTCGGTGAAAAAGGAAGAGCTGCAAAGAATTGAAGAATAAAACCTTTGCAGCTGCCCTGACTCTGGGGATGAACCTTCCTGGTGTCTGAGCTGCTCCTGGGATTTGTGGTTTTTGCAGTGAAAGCTGCAGTGGTTGAATCCAGGAATAATCACTTCCAAATCCACAGTGTCGGGGGGGGGGATGTGACCCCCCTCCAGGGAAGGCACCCCAAAAACCCTGGGCATGGAGGAGCTTTGGGTCGCTAATTTTGCCACAGACTGGTCACCAATTGGGCAGTTTTGTGCCATTTCTCACCTTTGCTGAGCATCCTCAGGAGGACAGAGCACAGAGGCTTTTGGGGAGCCGGGGGTGGGAGGAGTCCATCCTGGATCAGGTCCCCATGATCCTGTGCTCACCCTCTCCAGGCTGAGGTGTCTCCCTCCCCAAGCACAGCAGGGATAACGGGGCATCCCTGTGTGAAACACGGGATGAAAAAACCCCAAAGCCACCCCCAAAGTGCCCCAGCTCCACTGTGGGGGGAGCAAAAAGAAAACTGGTCTTGGATGTAAACCTGTCCCTCCTCCTGCACCACGTGGGTCCAGCCCCTTGGATCACCCCCGTGGGACGTGGGGGAGCCACCACAGCCCCCTGGGACTGGCACCTGCAGGGTGTCCTCGCAAGGAGGGAGTCTCTCCCTTGCAGCTGGGATTCATTTCCATCCCATTGTTGCTCTGGTCAGATCTGTGGCTTGGTCATTCCCCGCAGCATTTCCCCCTCCCTGAGTGCTTGCAGGGCTCTTCCTTCCTGCCTTGATTAATGTCTCTTAGTTCACCTGCTGATTCTCTCAGTTCCTGGCTGGTTTGGCCGTTCATGCTGTGCCTGGGCACTGTCTGCTCTCCCCAGCCTGGATGTTCTTTCTCCACACTCACCCCACAGGCAGAGGTACAGTGGTGAAATGGGGCAGAAAAGTCACCCCATTTGGGTTTTGCCCCCAAACTAAGAGGGCTGAGCCCTGGGGAGAGGCTGATTCCTGCTTTGCTCAGCCCCAGGTCTCCCTGGAGCCCAGGACATCTGCCCTCCAGGAGAGCTGCTGCTGTGGCCACGTGTGTGAGGGGGGGTTATCCCTGCTAATCTGGGCCAGGAGAGCTGGGTAGCATTTTACCTGCTTAATTCCAGGGCTGAGGCTCATGTCCAACCCAACCCAAGGAGAGCAGGGGCTGGAGTGGTCCCCCTCTCTGTCCTTTTCCTCTGCCAGCCCTTGTTTTTGTGGGATGCTGCAGGGGTGGGATGCTCTTGGTGCTCAGTTCTCCTGGTCATCCATGTCCCAGCAGCCAGGAAGGAGCAGGAACAACCCTCAGAGCTCCAGAACAGTTTTATCCCACTCTGGATCAAGTCTGTAAAGGGAGAGGAGGACAGCCACCTGCAGGACAGCCCTGTCCCTCCTCCCTGGTGTCCCAGAGCTGTCAGGGCAGCACGCTGGGTGCACACCGAGGGGCTGCTGCTTCTGCCAGAGCTCCTCTATTTTTAGAGGTGTTTTTTTGTGTCAAACTCTCCATCTGCTGATGAGCCAATGTCAGCCCAGGAGCAGAGCTCCAGTTCTCTTGGCCTGGGTGGGCACAAAGGCACCTTTGATGGGGGGCAGTGCCCTGCTGTGCCAGGAGCTGTTGGACACACGAGCTTTGGTCCCAGTCCAAAGGCCAGGACAGGCTGACCCAGCCCAGGGCTGTGTGCAGGGCCTTTATGTCCATGTGTGTGTGTTGGTTTGAAAGGGAAGTGAAATAGGGATGTTCACAGAACCATCAAATCCTAGAATGCCTTGGGGAGGAAGGGACCTCAAAGCTCATCCCCCCCACCCCTGCCACGGGCAGGGCCACCTCCCACGAGCCCAGGTTGCTCCAGCCTGGCCTGGGACACTCCCAGGGATGGGGCAGCCACAGCCTCAGGTGCATCCACAGCCTCAGAACATTCATCTCTGTCCTTGAGTGTTACATCTGCTGTAAAGTTTTGAGAACTTCAGGGGGCACTTCCACAAAAGCAGCATTAGACCAGCAACCCTCACCCTGCAACAACCCTCACCCTGCATCAACCCTCACCCTGCATCAACCCTCACCCTCCAGCCACCCTCACCCTGCAACAACCCTCACCCTGCATCAACCCTCACCCTGCAACAACCCTCACCCTGCAACAACCCTCACCCTGCATCAACCCTCACCCTGCATCAACCCTCACCCTGCAACAACCCTCACCCTCCAGCCACCCTCACCCTGCAACAACCCTCACCCTGCATCAACCCTCACCC
>NW_021940576.1:0-1105 GCF_001715985.3 Manacus vitellinus | reverse complement strand
ACCCTGCACTTGCCACGTCGTGTTTTGCTGCCCTGCCCGTGGTTTGTCCCCTGGCACAGATGGTGATGAGGGGTGGGCAGGTCCCCAGGGGGGCTGGGGGTGGCAGTGGCACATGAACCCTCACTTCTGGGGGCTGAAGCCTCCGTGTCAGGAGAAATCCCTGCCTGGCACCTTGTCTGTGATGGTTTTGGGCTGCAGAAGTGCTGAGCCCACAGGCCCAGCCGTGCTTTAATCCTGAGCACAGGCCCAGGTTGGTGGCTCTGCCTCTTCCCTCCAGCCTCTCCTCCCTGGCACTGGCCAGGGAATGGTGCTGGGCAGGATTTTGGGGATACCTCCGTGGAAGGGTTTGACCAGGGAGGCTGTGCTGGAGTTCAGTTGTTCCTGAGCAGCTGGGCCCAGCACATCTGTCCTGCTGCTGCCAAGGGAGGGGGATGCAGAGGGGGGGAACATTAATCCAATCATTCAACTCATCTGTAGCTGTGTTTCCTTGCCAGGTTTGGGCCAGACTCAGGTTTGAGCCTGATTTTCTGTGAATGTGAATTCCCTGGGGCTGGAGAACACTCGGGCTGTGGGGTCCCTGGGCAGCCCGGGGGCTCCAGGGAGGGAAAAGGGTCCTGGCCCAGGATATGTGGATGCCAGAGGTGGTTACAGGATTTTTGGTGCTGGGGGTGCTGTTCCCTGCAGCTCGGTGCCATCCTGGGTGCAGAGTGGGGGGTGCAGGGTGGTACAACCCAGCACAGCCCCATTCCTGTGGGTCCTGAGCCTCGAGGGTTTGATGGGAGGGCAAAGGGGGCTGGGCAGGTGCCCCCCGGGCATTTTGAGGGCAGCAGGAGGGGTCTGATCTCTGTCCCTTCTCCTGTAGGTGTTTGAGGAGCTGCAATGCCCAGCGGAGACACGTTCCCACGAGGGCAGTGACACCTGGCCCAGCCTTAGGGAGAGCAGCCCATCGTCCCCAGACATGTTTGGGCAACCCCAAAACCCTTCAGACCCTCCCTGTGCTGCTGCTGGCTCGGGCTCCCCGCTGGGACGAGTCCTCAAGGGTCACTTTGCCCCCCTCTGAGCAGCCCCTGATGCTGCAGCCCCTCCAGGAGGCAGCCCAGAGGTG
>NW_021940575.1:5462-7833 GCF_001715985.3 Manacus vitellinus | reverse complement strand
AACCCCCCCAGGACCCCGAACTGGGGGTGAAAAGATTCCCTGGCTTTCCAGGAGCGGTGTTGGGTGTCACCCACCCTCCATGGTGTCCTCGGGGCGCAGCCTCTGAGGGAGAGACTCAAAGAGCTCTCCCTCCTGCCTCTGGCTTTTCCAGAATTCCAGCCATTTCGAAGCCAGATGTATTTATTCCTTTAATTGAATCCAGTGCCTAGACAGCTCTGGAGTCAGCTTCCTACAGAGAGGGGGGCTTTGCTTTCATTAAGGTAAATCAATGGAAAATAATACCTGGAGCTCCCCTGGAAAGGGTCAGGGATGGAGTAATCCCGTTACATGGCGGGATTTTGCTGGGCTGCTCTTAGTTGGGTTTGTTCTTTACTGCCACAGAGTCTTTAATTTTCCTCGTCACCCTCCTAATTTTCAGTCCTTTTAGGCAGTTGGGATTAACTGGTGGGAGTAAATCGCCGATCTGCGTGTCTGCAAGAGGTGGAAAACTAAAAACTGGATCGCACAAAGCAGCGGGACAAGGGAAGGATTGTAAGGGTTTAACGTGGGAAGGAGTCGTGGCCGATCCTGGAAGTTTCTTGGTGTTGTAGGTACAGATGTGTGTTAAAAAAAGTGAATTTCCCAGATGTGGACATGGACAGGGCATGAGCAGCATCCCAAATCCTCCCTGGATGGTCTTCAGGGGGTTTTCTCTGCTCTCCAGAGGGGATCCAAGTCTTTTAAGGGGTGGCTTGCCTTGAAAGTTGGGCAAAATTCCCTTAAAACACAGGTGCTTTGAGAGGGAGAAGATGGACTGGAGCAGGGCTTTCCTGGTGTTCTCAAGTGCCTCCAAAATCCCAAATGCTTCCCAAAACGAAGGGGTGGGAATGAGAACTGGCGGTTGCTTTAAGGCGAAGAGCAGAGCGTTCAAATCCCATGGATTTAGCGGGGTTGGCTGGGGGAACGCTGACCTCTGATTAACCCGGGAGCGCCGCTTAAGCTGGGTCTGGGTAAGCCAAGTTATCCTGTAATTACATGGTTTCTTGTCTGCTTTCAGCACTTGGAAAATTAATTGAAGCTCAAATGCCCAGTCCCATAAATCCTCGAAACCAGGGTGTTCACGCTTCCCTGGGCATTGCTTCCCTCTGTGGGGTCACCTTGGCACATTTGGCTCTGGTTTTTAGTTCCCAAACTTGGATTTTTTAAGCTGTTTGACACTTATTTTTTTTTATGCACCTCCATCCACCGAGAAGGAGATGTTGTGGGATGGGGGATTTGGCAAAAATCCATCCTTTGGAGTAAGGAATCCAAATATTCCTTCTCCTTCCTCGGCCTGTACCTTCCAAAAATCCTACCTGAAGATAAAGTTTGGGTTAGTTTGGGGTTTTTTTTTATCCTTTAGGAAATTTAAAGTGAAATAATAGACTTTCTGCTTTCCTCTGGTTCCATCCACTGGCTCTTCCGAGGCTCTTAAGTTGGGAATGTTCAAAGGAACGTCGATGAACAGCAAATCTTCTTCTAAACCCTCCACTACCTTCCTTAAAATATCCATGGGAGGAGACCTCCCTGCCTAGGAGGAGACCCCCCTGCCCTGGAGGAACCCGAATTCAAGTGCAATGTCCTCTGGGGTGCCTGTACAGGGATCACTTGGAATGAGGGTTCTTGGAGCAGAGTTGGGTGCTCCGGATCATTGTTCGGAACCGACAGTGGCGCGGGCGTGGTTGAGTGTCATTGGCGTGGTTGAAGGACACCAAATCCACCATCACAGGTGTCTTTCCACAGAGCTATGTTCTCCCTGGATATTCCAGCCTTGGTTGGATGTAATAGCAACAGAGGAAAAGCCTTGAAAAGAGCAAATCCTTATGGATTTCTCGTGGTCTCCGGGATCCGTCTCCACTGTGTTTCACAAAGGGCCCTAAATAAGGAGAACCCGGGGGGGTTATTTAAAAACCAAGGTATCACTGATTCCTACAGCTTTCCCCATCCATCTCTCCATTTCTTCCATCTTCTCCCTGTTCTTTAAAGCATAACACCTAAATATTGAAAATCCAACACATGATTTAGTTTTTGGGAAAAGGTCGAAGGTTCCGATGCCGCTTGTGTTGGTCACTCATGGATCGGGTCTGCATGGAACATGGAAAATCTGCTGGATGGAGCTTTGATGGCTCAGGGAGTGGGTGGTTTGGTTTTTATTTTTTGGTGTTTGGAGCTCATCCTTTTCTCCAGTCTGCTCCACATCTGGCCCTTAAGCCGCGTGCTGGTTGCGTTTCCCCCCCGACATCCGTACGTCACACCGACGTTCCCTCGGCATCCCAGCCAGCAGGAATCTGCGTAAATCGGGAATCTGGAGCATCCCTGTGTGTGTGAAGGGTGAGGAACCCCCGGTGTCAGC
>NW_021940575.1:0-892 GCF_001715985.3 Manacus vitellinus | reverse complement strand
CAAAACGCTTTGTCCAATTGAAAACGGGTTTCTGGGCAATTAATGAGGGGTTTATTTCTTAAGTAAACCTCTTAAAAACATTTATAAATGTACTTGTTGTACCTTTGGGTTGGCTGGTTGGGAGGTGTTAATGTATCGGGGTGATGCTTTGGGGGGTTTTTTTGCCGTTTTCAGTGACTGCAGAACAGTTGGTTTAAAAAAAAAAAAAAGGCAACTCAGGATGACATGGACAAGCCAAATTTCCACTCAGGAGTTGCCAGAGCTGATTTGCTGGATTTTCCCACAGATCTGGGGCTGTGGTGTGGGCAACAGGAGGATCCAGAGGCATCTGGAGCAGGAGATGAGACGTGGGAGGTTCTGAAGGGACTGAAGTGCCCAAACAGGAAGGATCCACCGGGATTCCTCTCGGGTTGGTGCCACCAAACAATTCCTCGTTATTACACCATCACCTTTCCATCTCCTGCAAAATCCCCCCTTCCCAGTGTTGCCTTAGGAATTGGGAAAGTCAGCAAAGCCAGTGTTGAAATTTTTGGGACAACTTGGGGTGTTCATAGAAAAGTGGACATTTAATATTGACGAATTTGCATTTTTGTGGCCTGCTTTTGTGTTGCCTGCTTTTGTGCACGAAAAGGAAATTTTTGTTGGTAGCAAAAAAAAAAAGAAAAATAATTGGAAATTCTGAGCCCGTTTGAGGCCTGTCAGGCTCCGTTTTCCATGGAAAAGCCGCGGTAATTCCTTGGGGAGTTGGTGGAAGGGCTCCCCGTGCTACAGCAGGACTTGTGTTGGCACTTCAGTGACCACATCCCACCTAATTGTGGGGAAAAGCAGGAGGCACCAACAGGTTCCTCCTCCTCCTCTGTTGCCCAGAGAAGCTGTGGCTGCCCCTGCATCC
>NW_021940574.1:5788-7817 GCF_001715985.3 Manacus vitellinus | reverse complement strand
CTGTGATTTTCTAGGATTGAAGGATCCCTGGGCTGGAAACCCTTGGGTTTGGATCACCAAGTGTGATCCAGCTCTTCCTGACACACCTGAATGGTCTCCACAAAATATGGGAATATGGGAATTCCTACCTGTGCTTGACAGGTGGAGGACTTTTGAACCCAGAGGTGAAATACTTTATTCAAGGAAAACTTCTGATGGAGGGCAAACCAACCAAATTTCAACCCTAAATCTGGTTTTGTAGTCACTTCACATGACTTGCAGAGCGTGGAGGAGCTTGGGTGTCTTTAATCAGTCATGGAAACTTTATTTATACATGGTGGGGATGAGGGGGAGTTGTTTTAAGATGTGCTATCATGACACACTTTTTCTCTATTAATTTGGGAAACGTTTTTCTCCTAGTTGGGGGTTTTTGTACAGTGCAAAAATCCAAAATGCCTGTAGGAAATACACTTGATACAGCTGGTTGTGGGAAAGCTTTTAACTCTTTAACCCTCCAAATGTGAGGGTGAGTTTTTCATCCTCATCTGCAGTGGGAATGTTTGTGCTTTACAGTCATTAGAGGTAAAGAATTGTCCATAACAGCTTTTGTAAGGTAGCAGTTCAGGAAAAAAAAAACAAACAAAAACAACCACATTAACTCATCTTGGGATAATAATTATGATTTTTATGACTCTCATGGAAGGTGCTTGGCTGGAAAACTTCAGTGTTCTGTTTCTGTAGGACTGAAGGTGAGTTATGCAGTGGGATAAGCTCTCCCTGAATTCAGCTGCTGACCCCCAGAGCAGTTCAGGAGAGCAGAATAACGTGTGGAATTCGAAGCAAGAGGAGATTCAAAGAGAATAGAACAGGCCAGAAGGGTGGGTGAGTGCTCATGGTGGGTGCTGTGCTCTGAGCAGCACAGACAGGGAGGGTTCACCCTGTGGAATTGGGGGTCATCAGCCAACTCCTGCTTCCCACTCCCCAGGGAAGGGAAGCAAATCTTGGCTCTTCCCGAGGTTTAATAACTAATTCTCAATTTTTTCAGTGAAGTTGGTGAAAATCATTATCTCTCAGTTGTGTCCACAGGTCAGGTCAGAGCCTGTTGAGGGTGGGAATGGTCAGGAATAGAAACCCCAGGCAGTTGCTGTGGATTCTTTTTGGGCAACCAAGCCCCAAAATGCCTCTTTATTTTCATCTTTCACAGGCTCGTTGTCAAAACAGCCCCAAAGCTGCGTTGCTGCATTGCTTCAGAAAGGCTAATGGGGGAAAAGTGCCATCTCCAAGGCAGGCAGCAGCAATCCCAGTGAATTCCATGCTGGAAGTTGTTTTTCTCAGCATTTTCACGAGCTTTTTTTGGCTTTTGTTGGAGAGGTGGCCACATCTCCAGCATCTGGTGAACAACAAACCTTTCTCTCCTTGCAGAAGGAGCAAAGAGGCCTTTATTTGAGGTGTCTCATGCTGGAGGAATGACCCTTAAAATATTAATCAGAGAAAACCTGACCCCCCCCTTAATTCTTGGCTGGTAAAGCTGTTTGAGTGAATCCTCCAGGGAAAAGCAGAACTACCATTCCCCTTTAGCAGAGTTGGGAATTTGGGATGATTCCCTTTCCTTCTGCCAGTTTTGTTGGTTTTGTTGTGTTTTTTTTTTTTTGTTCTCCTCGGTCCTTTCCCAGTTTAACAAGATCATCTGATGGTTCCAATAAAATTCTGCTGCAAAAAGCAAGCAGTGTTGCATGGAAGAGGTGATTGCCCAGGGAATTTTGGGCATGGATGTCTCAGTGGGATTCTTGCCAGGCTGAGGTCTCTCTGAATTGTCTCATAATGCAAACGTGTGCAGGTGCTGCAGACACTGCTGAACCTCCCTTAGAGGAGCATTTAATATTATATTTAACATCATTAGAGTTTCCAGTGTGTGGAGGCAGAACAGGAAGCTTCTTTCTGTGGAATACTGTTGAAAAAAACACAAGTGTTTCAAAGCAAATCCACGTGTTCAAAAAACAAATCTGAAGGTTTGCTTTCCTTTGCCTGCACTTTAGAAATGCCAATATTT
>NW_021940574.1:0-1318 GCF_001715985.3 Manacus vitellinus | reverse complement strand
ATTCTATATTTTAAGGAGCTGGGAATGGTGAATTCTGTGGCTTTAAGGAGCTGGGAATGGTGAATTCTGTGGCTTTAAGGAGCTGGGAATATTGAATTCTGTGTTTTAAGGCCCTGGGAATGGTGAATTCTGTAACTTCAGAGTGATGGGAATGGTGAAAATCTGTAACCTGAAGGAGCTGGGAATGGTGAAAATCTGTAACCTGAAGGAGCTGGGAATGGGGAAATTCTGTAACTTTTTAAGGAGCTGGGAATGGTGAAATTCTGTAACTTCAGGGAGCTGGAATGGTGAATTCTGTAATTTTAAAGAGCTGGGAATGGGGAAATTATGTAACTTTGAGCTGGGAATGGGGAAATTCTGTAACTTAACCAATGATTTCAGTAATATCAACTTGGGTTTGGTTTTTTTTTGAGGTGACACCTTAAACCCCCTTATTTTCTAAATCTTATAGAAACACTTGATTTTTGAGCCTGGAAAGTTAAAAGCACTGAGGCAGCAACATTTGTGCTGTAACAGCCCACTTCAAATGATGCAGTTACAACTGGTGTGTCTTTTTGCAGTTTTAGCAATTAAAAACTTTCAGATGCACAGCCTGCCATTTTTGGCTGACATAAAAAGCTCTGGAGCATTTTATTGCTGCTTTTTGCACTTCTGGGCAGGATTTCCTTTAATGTTACCAGTGATAATGTGCCCATTAATGCATATTAGGCAAATAATAAATGATAATAAACACAAACTACAGCTCAGAGTAGTTGGGAAGCCTCCAGCTCCTAAAACTCCATCTAAAGCACCTTTTTAAAAAAAAAATTATCTGTTTGAAAAGCTCCTGGAAGGGTGCAGGTGATTCCCAACTCCTCCCCCAGCATCCCCTGTGACTGCCCTTCTCCCCCTGAAGCAAAAGTTGGGCTTTTTACTCCATAGTGGTGGATTTACATGGAATTTCCAAGGCTCTTTGTTGGATTTGAATGGCAAAGCTGTAATTTTGGAGCCTCAGCAGACTCAGTCCCATCTGTCCATGGCCTCAACTTCCAAATGGGATCCTTGGGAGGCCTTAAATTGCAGCTGGAAATTGTGTTGCCTTTGAATTCTGTAAGTAATAGATGGGACATTCAAAAAAAAAAGACATTCAGGAGGCTTTTTACTGCTGTGTTTGTGGTAGGAGGCAAAGAGAAGCCCTGGAATAGTGGAATGTCTTGGGAGAGAAGCCTTTTGTCTCTCCCTAATATTCAGTGGCTCTCTCCTGGGCCAGCCTTGGCTAATTGACTGCCAGGAAACTTCACCCAGAAGTTGTGGGTGTATTCCAGGGTATTTTTTTTTT
>NW_021940573.1:6968-8035 GCF_001715985.3 Manacus vitellinus | reverse complement strand
GACGTGATGCCGTCCAGTGTCCGGCGAAGCCACCGACTGATCTTTGAGCACGAATAAAAAGAATTTTGGAAGGGCAGGGTTTGGGGGAAACAAAACAGGACGTTTCCAGTCGCTGACCAAGATGTGAGTGTGCCGAGCTGGCGCGGGGCTGACAACCGCAGGTTCCCTTTCCCTGTCGGACGATTCTACACAGCGGTCCTGTCCTCGGCTCTTTAACAAACCCTCCGCCCCCCCAGCAAGTGACATTTCTGTGGCGTACTTTGTGTGCCTATAAAGGGGGCTAAGAATAGCCTTATTCTTTCCTTCCCTTTCATAGACTACCAGTGTGCAGGGCAGGAATGTCTTGTTGCCAGTTTGTCAAATTGTGAAGAATAAAGGATTGGGGGTTTATTTTTATTTTTTTTCCAATTTCACATGCATGTTAATAAGACCCTAATGTCAGCTGGTGATTCCAGTATTGTTTATTGACCTCTGCCAAACTCATCCTCTGTGGTTTTTGCAAATAATAAAATCTTTACAAGTAACCTTTCACATCTTTCACAATAATCATTCGGAAGGCTGAAAGGAAGAGGAGTTTTGTCTCCTTTTTTTTTTTTTCCAAGGCAACCGTGGGAGTCAATGGTAAATCTCCTTTCCAGACTAAATTAACTAATTGAGATACTAAGCAATACACAAAGCAAACATCTTCTTTCTTATAAGAAAAACTAAATTAAAAAAAAAAAAGAGAGAGAGAGAGGAGTGTCTACAGATGAAAGTGGGAAATGCAATCCATCCCTCAACCCAAATTCAGAGCACGAGTGTTAGAATGTGGTTCCAGTGTGCCCAACATGCTTGTCACCCTCGGAGGAGCTATGGGCTTCTTCTCCAGGTGGCAGGAAGAGCCAGTACAGCTCCATGAGAGGGGTTTCTACAGCCACTTCACATTCCAACTGGTCTGAAAACAAATGAAATAAAGGAACCCTGCTGCAGGTACCCCCGTGCAAGTGGTCACACAGCATCCCTGATGTTGTATCTTGCATAATCAGAGTTGTCAGTGACATTCCACCCCCATCCCAATCAGCCCAGCA
>NW_021940573.1:0-1978 GCF_001715985.3 Manacus vitellinus | reverse complement strand
TACACTTTTCATACCCAAAGGCATATTTATTAGGCAAACTAGAATAGTTTAAATGTTTCTATCAGTTATCAAATAATTGAGAAGGCCTTCAAGTCGTGTAGCATTGTGTAGTACATTAAAATATCATCAAACTCCTATTCCTAAAGGACTTTGGGTTTCTACTGCCTAGAGAGAAAAATGTAGAAGAAAGGGAACAACCTGGGTGGTGAGGGACGTGTCTACACTTTGGTGCAGACACCTGAGTCACATCAGGCTCACTGGCTAGGAGATCTCTAGAGCCGTGTTAGCTCAGGTACTGCAGTGCTGGGACACGGTGGGTGGCTGCTGGATGCGAGGAGGCATCTTAGAACAGCGCTGTGCTCTGGCAGAGCAGTGCCTGGAGATTTCTGAACCCCATGTCACTGCAGAGACTAAACATATCCAGTGCCAGTCTTGCCAAATCTCCCTGCGGCCAAAGGGAGACCTGACTCGCGTTGTCAGGAAGAAGAAATGCGCACTGTACCTCAGCCCACACTTCCTGAGTTAGTTCTATATATGCGATAAAAGAAACCCCAGTTCCAAAGAGCCAGAACAGTCTGGTAGTGAATTTGATACAAAATTCCAGAACGTAAATGTTACATTGTTTTGGCATTGCTTTTTAAGTCACAAAATTTTAATTCTCCATTAATTAATCTAGCAAAATCATTATTGAAATTATAGTAAATTCCATTATTTATTTTTTTGGAACAAACAAAAGGAAGAGAAATATTTGGACTCATATGTTCTTAGTAGTCTGTTTTTCAAAAGTCTGAACACTAGGCATTTCTCATGAACATCACTTGCAGTTTTACTCATTACTTGTTCAAGCACATGTAAATATAGAGACCTTGTATTTTAACAGGCTTGTCTATGGAAGATGGACCGTTAATGGGGGTATATAGTGGTCAATATCTTCAGTACATAACCAATGAGGGAAAAACATCTGTAAAGGCTTGGACTTCCTTACCTTCTTGGTTTTGAGTTCTAACAACAGTGTTATCTTGAGAAATAAATTTAATATCTAAAATAACATCTTCTTGGCTGGGGAGGAGGATTCAGGAGCCAGGCATGCCAAATCACAGGTGCGTAAATAACAAAAAAGGTACAGAGAAACAGGAGAGGGGGTTACCAATGATTGAGAAACCAGTACTAACTTATGAAGAAATGAAGCAACTGTGAATCAGAAACTCTTATTAGAAGGGAATATCAAAAGATGTTCAGTGATTAGTTTGCTTAGCGGAAGATAAAGGTAAGAGTTCTAGTGTGCCACCAAAACCACTGAGGGGAACTCAAGGCAAGGTGTGTAGGAGAAGCTGACACAAGTTAGCACAGGAGTTCTAGATCCAAGAAAATCAAATCCAGTGCTGTAAACACAGCACATCCTGTGGATCAAAATGATTAAGCATGAAGAAATGCTATGTGTAATGGAGTTCATTAACAACAGGATTTGGTTCAGAGAGTATGGTTCCAAGCACAATAATTACAATGAAAATAATTATGATCTATTTACATGAGTTTATCTTGAAGCTCATAGAATTACAAGTTTGTGTGAATAGAACCATATTCAAGCTTAATAATTTAAGCAAAATACCAGCATTTGAAGATAAAATATCGACATTTAAGACAGGTCTTTTTCTCCCAAAAAATTAATTATTTTTAAAAATAATGTTATTCATAATTTTAGAGTGGAAGCTATTTATAACCTGTGCTTTAGTAGATCTCCACAGTTCAGAACAAAAAAACAAGGAAAGACATGGGATAATTAAATGGTAAAATTCAAGGATTAATTTTGATCCCCAAAGCATCTTTCAGGAAAGGATACTCAGTTAAAGCAATGCAAATAAAATGGAAGATTTGGCAGGCAAGATACAACTCATACAGCAAGATGAAGCTCAGAAAGTACACAAAACCAGTCAAAGGCATGACGACAAAGAAGCAGTGCAAGTAAATCACATATAGA
>NW_021940572.1:4926-8269 GCF_001715985.3 Manacus vitellinus | reverse complement strand
TGGATGAAAAGGAAGCATCACACAGAAATGTAGCAGCAGCTGTGACTTTAATTTGAGCAAACCCAACTCAGACAAAGATTTTGGGGAAAAAAAATCCACAGATCAAAGTGAGAAGGATCCTAATATTGTATCAGTCAGAAGGATCCTAATATTGTATCAGTCCTAAAAAGACTTATGTAAAATAAAGGCTTGTGTAAAATACAGAAATTACTTAACTCTGCTTCCTCCAGCTGAAGCCATTTACTGGCTTTGTTTTGCCCTGCCACTTGTGTGGAGAAGTTAATTTAATCATATCTTTTACATCTGTGAAAATGGTAAAAACCAAATGTTGCAGCTGACTGGAATGGTTGGTCACAGCTCTCCTTTGAGAGAAGATATTTCCAAATTCCTCAGAATTAATGCATTTTTAAACAATGTCCTTAATAAGTGAGAAATCTTGGATGGAATTGTGGTGGGTTGACCTGGCTGGACACCAGGTGCCCAACCAAAGCTGCTCTCACTCCCCTGCTCAGTGGGACAGGAGAGAGATAAAATATAACAAAAGGTTTGCGGGTCAAGGTAAAGACAGGGAGAGATCACTGCCCAGCTACCATCATGGGCAAAACAGGCTTGACCTGGTGAAATCAGTTCCATTTGTTACCAAACTATCAGAGTAGGATAATGAGAAAATAAAAAATAAAGCTTAAAAGAGCTTCCCCCACCCCTCCTTTCTCCACAGGCTCAACTTCAGTCCTAATTTCTTTCCCTCCTCCCCTCCAGCAGCACAGGGGATCGGGAATGGGGGCTGATACTCACAACAATAATGACAATGACTAATTGCTATATCTGTTTAAATTCTTTTTTTCTCTTTTTTTTTCTAATTTTTTCATTTACTTTTTTAAAACCCTGTGAAAGTATATAAAAGAACCAAGTTATTTGCCAGTGATTGACTGATGCTGTCAAAGCATCCTTCCTTACATGTCCATCTGCAGAATAATTGTCAAGGAATAGGTTGTTTGCTTGGTACTACCCTTTCCATTACGTTGCCATTTACCTTACATGTAAATTGGAGCCACATGACAAATGGGTTGGTAAAAAGAAGGGGTCAAACTGTGAAGTGACTAATAATTAAAAGATATGCACGATGCAAAGAACAAAGTTAAAATATATGACTGTACCACTTGAAATTTTTTAAGTTGTCTGATTCCTTATAATTTCAGTTTTTTAATTTTATGTGGTACCAAGGTAGTCAAGATTCTGTGACAGCTCGGATCATCTTTTTGAGGAAGGGAATAGAGAGAACATGCAGCATTTTAATGGTTGTTGGTAATTTGGGGCTGCCAAACCAATGCTGTTCATGCTGACATCCTGCCTTTTTAGACAATGAAATAATATGTTGGGGTAATTAAAGACAATTGCTTGTAATAGCAGAAAATTATTATAATCATTTTGTTTTCCAGATAACAATGCAGATTTATAATTTCTGTGACCACATCCAGAGTTTTACTAACAGAATTCGCAGAGAAACCATAAATAGTTGTTATTCCATTAAGCTTCATGTCAGGGGTATGAATTTAACTGTGTTTTATTTAGAAGTCCATCGGGACAGGTTTCATCTTTATTTTAAATGGATCCACAGCAGCTGAACATAAGCCCATTCTTGGTTTTCAAAAACTTGTTCGTATTTCTCACACCCATTGGTCACAAGTCGTATAGACAGCTTGTATGGGAATGAACAGTTTTTGAAGGTTTTATAAGGAGGCTTTGAGTTAATCTTGAGGTGAAAGAAAGGGAAATTTCAAAATACTTCTGCCTTGCAGTGATGTCATCAGGTAACTCCAAGCCTATTAGCAAACTTGGTCACTTGTATGCTATTTCCTCGTGTTCTGTGACATTTACAGGATGCCTATAATGACATTTTCCCCTCCAGAACTGGGAAGGCCTGTCAGAAGGACAGAGGGAAAGCTGTCAGAAGCTGTTTTAAAAACTATTTGAAAACCAAAACAAAACACGTGTTTGTTTCAACAATTTCTTTTAAAACATAGCCTGAGTGTGATGCAGCCAAGAATGTTCAGTAACCTGGAAAACTGTAACAGAATGTGCAACTTTGCCTATACCATAGAGTTACTATTCAATTAGACTTCCTTTTTCTATGTTAATTATTGTGGCTGAAAAGCTTCATGAGACTGTAAAGAGCAGTCATTCATAGAGAGGACATTCATGTCTTTGTTGATCTTAGGTGATTTTATCAGTTGGGAGGTCATACATACATAGTGAAGCTGTATATGCTGTGTTGAGAATTAATGCAGATTATTCTGATATTGTTCACACTAATTGTACTGTTGCCAGTTTCTTTATTATGTTATGGTTTGTTATGTTTTTCCCCTGGACTATTGCAAGCTTTGTCAGTGTGAATTTTGGTTATGTACATAATATAGCCTCTTTTAAAAACATTCACTCATTACTTTAAAAACCTAAACTTTTTGAGTGATGTAAAAATACCTATTTAGATATAATTGCAAGGTTTTTTATTTAAAGCATTTTAGTCATCTCCAGTTTTGCCTGTTAGCAAGGTCTTTTTTATCTTAAGAAACTAAAAGTGAAAGACAAGCAAATGGTTTGAGATTATATGAATAATTATGTTAAATGGTTGTGAAATAGAACCTGAGGAACGAAAAAATATGATACGGGAGCATCAGGATGGTTTTTAAGTGCTGAAGGCTTTGATATGCTTGTATAGGACATGCAGCATAGTGACTGAGAGAATCACAGCCTCAGGGGTTTGGTCTCTGGCTTAAGCCAAAACTGAACATTCCACGGGGGCAGTTTCCCACCTTGGCCCCATCTGTGTGCAGGTACAGACCATATTCTTCGGATCCCCTTGCAAAAGTCACCTGGACAGAGTAGATGCTCTTGTAAAAGTTGCTTCGTAGAGGAAAACAAAGCCAAAAGGACTGGGAATGTAGTGCATTAACATCACGATGCACTAGAGGGCCCAGGCTGCGTAAAACCGTTTCCCAAGAGGAAAAATGGGCAGTAAGGTGAAGGAACCTCTGAGAAATTACAGCAATATTAGGAGGAGAAAGAACTATCTGAAGCCAACAGGGCTCAAAACAGGACTGAATGTGGAGAAAGGTGATAGGATGACAAATGCATTCAACCTGAAAATGTAATCAGACAAGCATGTTCCCCTGCTGGAGAAGGGATTTAGCAACTTTGAACTCAAAATCATGTGATTTTTCTTCCTCCTCCTGGCTAGATTAAAAAGGGGAGTGATGTTTTTAATATTATATCATGCTTAACAAACCACTGCGTGCTGTGTCAAGTTCATTTTCCCTATCAGCCCTGGCTAAAACCCATTGCT
>NW_021940572.1:0-801 GCF_001715985.3 Manacus vitellinus | reverse complement strand
ACTATTGAAGACCTGAGTTTAATTTGGTGGTGATGGTGTTAATGATGCGAGCTGAGAATTCAGCTTGTCTGGTTTTGGAGCTGTGGCTTTCATGATTTTTTAAGTGGTTTTAAGGGGTTTTTAAAGTGTTGTAAAGTAGAAAAAATAGCAATTACCTCATAATGGACATTGTGGTCTTCTCCTCCAGATCCCTGTTTGCACTCAACCTGAGTTACCACGTGCATTGCTCTGAGAGATTGGGAATAACCAGCAAAATCCCAACAGTGGGTGCTATGGAAGCACACAACTACATGGGAACATTGCAATGCGTTTTAGAATTATTTCTTTTCAATTCGTAGCAAGTGTCACAAGTTTCATAAGTAGAATGGTAAGAAGTTCCCTGAAGTGATGGTGGATTTTTTTCTTTTTTAAATGGCATGTGGTAACTCAGGTTGTGCAAAAACACAGGCCTGGAGGATGAAATTGAAAAATCCTTTACAATGTGATAAATATTTTCTTATATTTTCCAACAAATAAATTCTAAATATTCTTGTCTTGTTAGGATTATCCTGACAACAAATAAGCTGTACAGTTCCTGGTCATCTTTTTTTTTAAATGCTATTTTCTTGCACCTGTATTGCTTCATGCAGCCCCTCTGTCACTCTTGTGAGAGAATGATCATAATGGGTTTTAGCGAATTTGCTGAAGTTGGTAGGGCTAGACTCCACTATTATCAAGGTAAGAGCCACCATTTATTGTGAGTCACTCATTTGGAACATTCTCTTCAGGACGTGTCTGATGAAGTACAATCCTAATTCTTTG